>NC_133797.1:7669951-7969951 GCF_043250625.1 Sebastes fasciatus | reverse complement strand
GCAATTTTAGTCTTAATGTAAAAGCAGAGTTATTCAATAAAGAGGGTAAGTCCCTCCCCTTCCTGTGGACCCCATGGGACCTTATTTCTTAAAAATATGTACGGTAGTCAAAGGCAAGAGACAAGCGGTTTCACACAGAACTAAACGATACTACGGCAAACTGCGACTTTCTTGACGTGCAAAATAATGTTTTAAATTGACAAACATCATATGTGTGATTCATGACGCAATTCAAACCGGATCAAAAAAATATTTGTCTCTCGCCGTTGAATACCGTTCATATTTTTTCTGAAATAAAGTCCCATGGTGGTCCGACGGAAGGGGCGGGACTTCACCTCTCTATTATCATGCATATACATTGGATTGATTTTAATGTTCCTGAAGTGTGCACTGTGCAGCTGTATTATCTAGGAAAATACAAGTACTGAATAAGGACGCGGTATCGGCAGATACTCAACATTAAGTGACTCGGATCGGGACATCCCTAACTCGATCAAAATTACGCAATGCAAGTAACAGCTATTCTGCTCTTCAACAAACTTGTTTGACAGCACAATACCAGGGAGAATCCGGTGACGGCAAACAGCACTTCAAATCCGCTGTAGATGAAGAAAGGGCAGAGCAGTCGCAGGCGGTAGTCTCTCAGGTGTTTGAAAGGCAGCTGGAAGATGTTTCCCCAGCCAATACTGCGAAGGTCAATCTCTTCTGTCGGGCGGTAGGCAGCTCCACACAGCACAAGGAACTGTGGGTGGCGGCAAAAAAGCAATCAATTTAGTTTGAATCATTTGGAATGATTGTTATGGTTTTGTGCGTGCTTTGCTTTGAAATATAAAGCAGTTCTTTCCAGCCCATTGTAGGACAAAATAACCAGCTGCACACACAGCGCTGAATAAGCCTTTGTATCTCTCTTAAGCCCTGCAACTACCTTCAAAAAGCCAAGCTGGGATAAATACGTTGGCCAATCAACACAATTTTCTGTACATTGACAACAATCCATTCCTCAAGCCAGACATTTAAATTGCTCTAAATTGTACGAAGGTGTGGAACTGAGAGAGTGTTTTTTCTGTTACCACTTTGATACTTTAAGAAAAACTCTCTCCCTCTCTTTTCATCTCTGAATGTAGCACTTGAAGTAGATCAGCAAGTTTGATGAAGTTGCTGTACTTTCATGATTCTTGTACCCACATGGCTGAATGCCATTATTGTAAGTCGCTTTGGAGAAAAGCGCCATTGACTGGTTGCCCAATGGATGCTGGGATAGGTTCACCCAATGCATGCTGCCATCAGGGACACGTGCATCACACATGCATCAAACATGCATCACACGTGCATCACACGTGCCGGAGGGGGCACAAACATCCAGGTCATGACACTGCCGTTTGCCACTGAGGTGTCACAGACCTTGCGGTAAAGACAGCTCAACTTTGGAGCGATATTTACCCCCTTTCCCAGTAAGGTAGCATGACATGTTTGGTAACAACGGATTCATCGCAATCTCAAGATTCATATGATACCACTGTCTGTCCACTGTCTTATAAAACTGAAACCCGCAAATGCCTTCAATTGACAGTCAAGTTAATGCCAGTCAGATGATCCACCATCATTTTCAGAGGGTCAAAAGTCGGACAAGTACAAACCAAGAACTGAGGAGGATAATTCCAATGTTAGAAATAGGCCTTCCAGTGGGCTGTAGTTTAATTTTTGGCCTGTTCAAACAAGACAATTTAATTTAAAAGATTAAATGTTGTTTTTTTAGAATGTGTTAGTGTTACTTTTACATTCTGGTCAGTCTTTTGTTTTTATAAAAACAAGATTTGATCTTCAAAAAAATCTTTTTCAAAAAAGGAGTCACGGTCAAGACACTATGTCAATCCTGTATGCACAAAAATAACAATACTTTGCTTTGCTTCTGTGCGTGCCAAAAGAGGTTGATGGGCACCAGCTAAAATCTTGCCAAGGGCACCAAACTGGTCAGGGCCGGCTCTCTGTGTGTGTGTGTGTGTGTGTGTGTGTGTGTGTGTCGGCGAGTTTGGATCTTACAATGATCATGGCGAGGAAGGCGAAGCCCATGAGGACACTCTCCACCTGGATGAGCAGCATGGAGCGAGGCAGGCTGGTGAGCACGGTGGTGTTGAAGCCAGGGATCACTCCACTGATGTTTGCTCCTGTCAGAGGAAGAGGACGGTTCAGCCATTAGAGAGGAGGTGATGGGGAAACATCAACCAGCAGGTTTCACGACCTTTATTAAGTCAGACCTGAACACATGAGACTGCATCTCTGCTTTATGGAAATAACAAAACACATCACACAGGTGTCTAAAATGTACATTGAATAAATAACTAACAGAGCAGCAGCAGTGTGTGGTCATGGTTTTGTATTTTGAAGAGGTCGTCTGTGGTCATGTGGTGGTGTGAACCTCTCTGCAGTTCTCTTTCCTACTATTATTGTTTACAAAAAAAAGGAAGCAATGTTGCCAGAAGTGAGATCCAAGTTAAACATGCCAGGAAAAACATTTCAGCTTTAGCAGAAGTGTTGCACTTCACTAGTTTCACAGCAGCTTTGGGTGGCCAACTCGTGTTTCCTTTAGCACCTTGCTGCCTGCTACAGCATAGTGGATGAAGCGTATATATTGTACTAGCCTGCCTTGCACACACACACTCCTACTTCATGCAATCCTATGGAACTACTTTTCTGTGAAACCATGAGTCAAGGACAAACCATGGGAAGACATGAGCAATGCAAGACAGTGAAAACCGAGGAGCCTTTTTGGTTGTTTCTTCTTTGTTGTTTTTAACAAACTAAATTAATACAAAACACAATACAAAATCTTTATGAAATGGGATATTTTGAAATACAGACAGTCAAGCACTTAAAGTGGGTCTGTCAAAGTTAACACAATAACGTGTTAACGCAAATTTGTTTTAACGCAATTAATTTCTTTAACGCATTAAGGTAACTAGCTATTTTTACTGGTATCATATGAAACTATAAAACCTAAGGCACAAAAGTAGGCATCCAGGAATGAGGATCCAAATGATGCCCCTATTCTCAGAGGTGTTTCACTTGAGACACAAACACACATTAACCCCTGAGACCCAGTGGACCAACTTGTCCACCTCTGTCTTTCAGAGGCTGTAACAGGGGAAACTGGAAAACCCAAGGAATCCATTGGTACTAACCAATCATAGTCATACTAGCTTGTCGCAAAAGAGGTTAAATAACTGTGAAGTGTGCGATGAAAAACTGGCATGGCCGTTTTCAAAGGGGTCCTTTGACCTCTGACCTCAAGATATGTGAATGTAAATAGGTTCAATGGGTACCCACGAGTCTCCCCTTTACAGACATGCCCACTTTATGATACTCACATGCAGTTTTGGGGCAAGTCATAGTCAAGTCAGCACACTGACACACTGACAGCTGTTGTTGCCTGTTGGACTGCAGTTTGCCATGTTATGATTTGAGCATATATTTTATCCTAAATGCAGCCCAGTGAGGGTTTCTGGACAATATTTGTCATTGTTTTGTGTTGTTAATTGATTTCCAATAATAAATATATACATACATTTGCATAAAGCAAGCATACTGTATTTGCCCACTCCCATGTTGATAAGAGTATTAAATACTTGACAAATCTCCCTTTAAGGTACATTTTGAACAGATAAAAAATGTGTGATTAATTTGCAATTCATCGCAATTAACTATGGACAACCATGCGATTAATCTCGATTAAATAATTTAATCAATGGATAACCCTACTGAAAACACAAATTGACATATTATCACATTGTGAAGTTGTTAGCTCTGTTTTGGTTTCAACCACCTCCTGACAAAAAAATATCTGGCTCTTTAGCTGCTGAATGCGCCACTATAGCCCTGTTCACACCTGGCATTAACACAGGTGATACGATCACAAGTGGATAGCTCTAAGTACGTCAGTTCACACCTGGCATTAGAATGTGTCTCCACGCCATGCGTCCATGTGTCCACTTGTAATCGGATCTCATTATAAATGGTGTGTTAACTGCATGCCAAATTAATCAGAGCATACAAGGCCAAATTGCTTCCTAAGTTACCGTATGACCGGTTGCTGACAAGCAATGTAGCATTTAAAAGGCTATTTTTTAAATGAAGTCCACATAAAACGCACCGGGGCAACATTACATCACTTCCAGCAAACTTCACAGAGAACAATGAGAGCAAATCAGCATCACTGATCTGTTTTAACCACATAGTCTCTGGTCTGGCTCAGCTAAAAACACAAAAACACCAAATCCATCAGCACTTAACGTGTCGTTCGCTACTGATCCTGTTTATTACCGGTGCAGACAACCTCTGCACCGCTCCGTGCGTGTGTGTGTGTGTGCCACCGCACTCAGTGAAACACGTGACAAGAGAATGTCAATGATCGTAAGACATTTTAACAGTGCCGCCGTAGAATGAATATAACGGAAACACGGTTCCATCATCTTACAAGCTGTTGCGGATCACCTCTCAAGGTGAGCAACACACACGTCAGTTGAGTAGGCGGTCCTTCAATGTGGCCCAGGACACATTTGTGTACACACTACTGAAAGAATGTGGTCATTGTGCAAAGCTAAGCTAACCGGTGGCTGGCTATAGGCAGACTGCTATCAATCTTCTCATATAACTCCCTGCAAGAAAGTATTTAAGCGCAACATATGTCGAACTGTTGCTTTATATATCTCATTGGACAAAATGGACTGAATCCTTATACGCCGTTCTCCTGCACTTATTTGTCTGTAATCATTCATCAGTGGAGGTGAAGGGACATGTGTCCTTACCACAGGAATGGACGTTGCGGAGAATGTGTGTGCTATCATGCAGGTAGTTGTTGAGGACGAAGCGCATGGGGAACTCCGCGAAGACAAAGCTCAGCTGATGAGGAAGAGAGAGGAGACACGGATCGTGCTTATTAGTTTCTGCAGCTGTACAAACTTCTCTTCACCACACGCAACAGGAGATGAATTGAAGCATTAGTGAACAAAAGATGGCTGAAGACTCACGTTGAAGATGATGTTGAAGACTGACTGGAAGACGATGATGTACCTGTGGCACGCTCCCTTAGGGAGCTTCTTCTGTTCCTGCACATGCTCTTCCTTGTAGTTGACGTACTCGTAGTACTGCTGCGCCATCCTGCATGTGTTCGTGTGAGAAGATCAAATTCACAACACATTCATTAAAACAAACATACTGCACAATCAGGTGTGTGTTAATTTGAGGCCTGTGTGGGAGTGTATGTATCCACCCGCGCACTCACTATATGTCCACACGATCACTTTACCCCTGCCTCGGCGTTATGAGGTGCTTATACTGATCTGACCCACCGCAAAGCTCCCATGTGCACCCTCAACTTCCCACCTTCATAACTAAGTTCTGCTCTATAAATAGTGGATAGTAGGGGTGCCCCACATTTCCACGTTCTGTTTCTTTCTGCATTCAGCTTTAGAAAAGCTCTATACTTGAGACATGGGGGGGGGGGGGAAATGAATTTGGCTTGAGGGAATTGTGTTTTCTAAGCAGAATCAAAAACAAAACAATGCTTTGCAAAATAACAACCAAAAAAAAGTGCTGACAAAAAAAAAAGATATGTCAGCTTGACTTCCACAGCGCTGCACAACAAAGTGACTTTGAAAAAAAAAATCTCACTCCACTTAAAGATTTTAAAGGGCGGGTCCAACTGTGTTCTTTTCCGTTTTTATCAAATGGAAACGCCCAATAAGCCCTTGCAAAAAGCAGTGACGTAGGTTACCAAAGTAAGCTAATCAATGAGGTTATGAATAATGTGAACGCCAGCACTTGCTGAGTCAAAGTTAGCTGTGTAACTGAAAGGGTTAGTTAGGATTATTTGAAGTGGGGTTGTATCTGTAGTCACACGTTCTGCGAGGTAAAATGACTGTTTTGTTGAATCTGGCGGTGAGGTAAAGCGGCAGTGGACGGGAGCAGCAGAAAAACTTATTTTATTCACCAAAAAAAATGTATCAGTTTAAGTTTATGCTATATTTAGAATATTTTCACCCCTTTATCTTGCCATCAGACAGCCCTTTCTGACAGGGGACTGAAACTGTTATATCGTTGTCTTCAAGACCAGACCAGACATTAATTTTACCTCGCAGAACACGGGAGTTGCTGGTCTACCGCTGCATTGATCGGTTAGTTTGTTTGTGTTATTGTGTGACTTTCGGATCTGAACTAACGCGGCATCCACAGCAGTACATTGCTTAACTTCAGAGCATGTCTAGTGCTTCCACATGGCTCTCAACATGGCGACGGCGGCTCGCAGCTAACAGTGCCAACAGCGCTAACTACGGCAACTAGCACTAAAAACACGCGTGCTATGTCAACAAAGCACGGAGAAGCTCTGATTAGAGGGAGAGAGACTTCATTCTCTGCTCAGGTAGACATTACTCCTCTATATCTTTAGTTGTTTGCTGCTATATCAATGCTCTAGATATTGTATAGAGCACCTTTAAAGCTTTGACGGTAATTAGAAATGGTGAATATTAATGGTTAGATTCAGGGTAAAGGTGGTTATAAAGTTATCTTTAGGCATTGTAAGGTGAGAAACAATTAAGATAGAGAAGTTGAAATTTAGGTATTATTTTGGTGCAGTGAAGTAAGAGCAACTATCTGAGGCTGGTTGTCCCCGGAAGTCTAACTACGCTGGTAGACCTTCAGTACACTCTGTGTGCTGTGAAATAGCGAGGGTCAAGCTTCCGCCTCTTATGAAACATCTTCTTTATGAAACACCCTTCCACGTCCTGTTACTCACCTTGTGATGTAATTTCCCAAGGATGCCCAGAGAGGCACAATGGCCACGCCGATGGCGACGGCTGATGGAACCAAGGTGTAGTACCGCTCCCAGTAATTGGTTGAGACAAAGAGTGCATAGATTCCCGAAGCCAGGAACATCATCCACTTAGTACCTAGAAACCTTTCAGAGAGAAGAATATAGTATATATTGTTATTATTGTTATAGAGTATGTATAGGCAGAGCAAGGGCCTTCAGATAAAAAAATAAAGGTTTTATTATTTGTGTTTGCGTGTCTACCTGATAAGTACGGGGGTGTACAGCAGGCCTATGATGGGCGTGACGTTGATGCCCATCAGCATCTTGCGATCGATGTCCTCCAGGCCTAGGTTGCTGTACTTCACTTCACGGTAGGTCATATCATAATGGAGGATCAGCTGCATCTGCAGAAGGCCTTTAGCACGCACACACACATCATTTACACACACAAAAATAGATCTAAAAAAAATATTAGAGTAAGTCTGCCTGTCTGTGTTTCTTTATCCATTCCAACGTGTATTTTTCAATCAAACCCACCCATGTACACGCTGTACACAATCATGGCTCCAACACTGGCTGCAAGAACATTCTTGATGACTCCCAGCCTCTTCCTCCTGTAGTATTTCCTCTCCTCCTCCTCCTCATTGTACTCTGCCTGCGGGCCCAGAAACTCCTCCATCTGAGGAAAGAAGGAGGAAAAGTTACCAAACTTTTTAATAAGAGCGACGGTGGTGGAATGTTATCACACTCATGAATAAGTGAGTATTTTACACTGGAAACCTGAGAATCACAGACTGGAGTTATTTTTCACAGGACGGCAGGGAGCTCACCTGGCCCTGCATGTTATCTTCTTGCCCCACATCCAGCAGTTCATTTATGACGCCATTGGGAGGTGCAAGCTGATCAGCTTCTCTGACCAAGTCTTCTTGATCAGATGCCTCCATCTAGTGACCAAAAGGAGCAGTACACTGGTTCATTAGACGGTTCACTGCTAATCATCTAAACCAGTCAATCACTGAAATGTGTTTGTAACATTCCTATGAGGTACCTGTAGGGTTGTCGAATCTCTTCTGTACATACTAACAAGACCATATTTAGATGTTTGTTTTCACATGCCACAAAAAAAATTATTTCGAGACAAAATCTGGATAAATCTGAATTCTCAGTATTTCTCTTTGAAGTTATATGAACTTTTAATTTTATGAGATGGAGCAAATAACATGTGCATTAAGGCTAAACACGTCTCCATGGCGCACATCAGCCATCTTTTTGATTAAACTATTTGATCTTTTTTATTAGGGCTGTCAAAGTTAACACGATAATAACGCGTTAACGCAAATTAATTTTAACGCCACTAATTCCTTTAACGCGTTAACGCAACCTTTGATTTTTAGGTTGTAGCAGGCTCAGGTTTTTAAGCTAGAGTGAAGATATCATCATCTGAAACTAGAAAACCTAAGGAATCCACGTCATACTAGTTTGTCAGGAAGGAGGCTAAATAACGCTCCAAACTTGCGCAAAATTTTGGTAAGGAAAAACTGGCATGGCCATTTTCAAAGGGATCCCTTGACCTCTGACCTCAAGATATGTGAATGAAAATGGGTTCTATGGGTACCCACGAGTCTCCCCTTTACATATTACATATTTCCTGTGTTATTTGTAGCCTTTACATTTCATATTTGTCATTGTTTTGTGTTGTTAATTGATTTCCAATAATAAATATATACATACATTTGTATAAAGAAAGCATATTTGCCCATTCCCATGGTGATAAGAGTATTAAATACTTGACAAATCTCCCTTTGAGATACATTTTGAACAGATACATAATGTGCGACTAATCGTAATAAACTATTTCCATCAATTGATAGCCTTATTTTGTTATATAATACATCTCACAAATATTAAATAAAAAAATTAGTTAAAAAATAACAAAATATCCTCCTCTGCTCTCCCAAACAAGTGAGACTACCTTCCCCCTTTTCTGACACCCCCTCCTCCCCTAATAACTTTTGTGGGGTCCCTAATCTGGTCAAAAAATGTGTGACACTGTATTGTTTTAATAGCCTAGAGCTCTTAAAAATAATGCTTTGCTTTCTGTGCTACTTTGGAAAAAAATAAGTATTTAGTATTCTTATTCACATGTATCGGCCGGTATCATCAATCTGTTGCGACTTATTCCTGTTTATTCATTATTTCTTTAAGCGTGTTATACTGGGTCAGTCATAATCAGCTGTGGTTTTATTACTATTGTTATACTTGGGCTATGCATCTTCTATATTACTGCTATAATACTCCAATAATACTCCAACTGGATCATTATAGGGTTAAGGTGGTGTGTTTAGTGTTAATAATTAAAGTGCTTTCCTGTGTTATTGGTAGCCTGTAGTAGGGTATCATTCAGTGTCCCAGTCAGGATGCTCCTACATATTATGCAGCAGGATAAAGAGACACATTCTGAATGTATGCAGTTGATAAAAGATACTAGGAGATATTGGGTTGGGGGGTCCTCCCCCAACTCAACCAACATGGTTATGTGGGCCCCACATGGGTTATGCTGGGGGTACCTGGGTTCCAAGTGGGTATGGGCCGAAAATGGGCATCTTATCTGGGGCCCACTTGAGTTAACTAAGTAGTTCCCACGTGGGCTCCCCAAGTGGACTACCCATGTGGGTCCTAGGTGGGTCACTAATGTCAAATTAGTGCATGGGCTCAGAATGGGCAACACAAATGGGGCCCACTTGGGTCAACTAAATTGATGTAAAATTGCATAGTCAAAAATGATTTTTGATTATGCAATTTTACATCAATTTGGACCATTATTATTATTAGCCTAGTTCAATGATTATTTTATTATTTACACATATCACAGTTTGTCTGAACATTTAATTCTTCTGGAAATGTTAGCCCTACAACAGCAGATTCAGAAAACTTTTAAATATTACATTAATAATAATTGTTAAAAAAAAAAAAAGAACTTGACAACCTACATTGTTATAAAAGAGGATGTGACCCACAACATATTCCCCAAAATGTTAGCAAGAGATAGTTCTCTTATGGTCGTTACATACAGCCTATAGCTGTACAGTAGGTTGATGAATATCCTAGATGGACTTGCATTTATATGGCGCTTTTCTTTCTCTTTAACTGCTTTTCAAGTCTTTAATTGTAGTGTAAAGCTCTTTACACTACATGTCAGTATTCACCCAATTTGGGGTTAAGTGTCTTGCTCAAGGACACATCGACATGTGACAGGAGCAGCCGGGGATCGAACCACCGACCTTCATATTGGTGGACAACCTGCTTAAGAGTCCTAAAGTTAAGAAGTGCGTCAGAGCTCCTGTAGTTTTATTTCTAGATATCACTTTTATATAATTATTGACATAACGTTACCTATTGGGACTTATTGGGGACGGTATTAGTTTACACGCAGTTTAAGTTTAAAGAGCACACCGAGTAGGAGTTAACTCACCTGTAGTTACCTATAACGTGCACTTCTTTTCACCATTTAACGCTACAAACACCTTGATAATCACTTACCATGTTTCTCTCGCGGGGCTCCTCGCGGGCAGCGGAATGAAATGTGTCCACCTGCGTGACAGAAACACGACAGACCTCCTCTGTCCCTGTGTCTCTGTCCCTTTTGGTTTCTGCAGCTGTTAGTTCCCCTTTCCAGTGTACAAGCTGCAGGTATAAATACAAGTTTCTCGAGGGAAACGAAAGTCAGCAGTGTTCACTTCCTCACACCAATCTGCCTCACTGCTTCTCTTAAAGGCACACACACATGTTTATATTTATATGCCCTAGCTGTTTTCTTTGTGGCAATAATAGTGCGAGATTAATACCAAAAAAACAAGAACAGAAAAAGTGGGTGGGACAGAGAATAGGATTTGTTGTTTTGGCATCATTGGGCAAATATTCTATAATAACCTTTCAGCATATTGTAATTCAAGTGATCTGAGAGAAAAATAGACTTCTGGACCTCCTCATGGCTGTTTTCAGGCTTTAAGCGTTCCTATTGGCTGTTCATTCAACAGAGGCAGCTGTCAATCACTCGTGAACTCCGATCAAACGTCAAACTAGGCAGCGCTGATCAAATAGGAATTAACATTCTGTTACTGTAATGCCTATTTCTTGTGTAAAATGTTTTCAGTAGGGCTGTCTATCGATTAATAAAAATAAAAATAAATAAATACAAATAATTAATCACGATTAATCGAATGATAGTCCATAGTTAATCACGATTAATCACAAAATTAGTCACACATTTTTTATTTGTTCAAAATGTACCTTAAAGGGAGATTTGTCAAGTATTTAATACTCTTATCAACATGGAAGTGGGTAAATATGCTGCTTTATACAAATATGTGTACACATTTATTATTGTAAATCAATTAACAACACAAAACAATGACAGATATTGTCCAGAAACCCTCACAGGTACTGCATTTAGCATAAACAAATATGCTCAAATCATAACATGGCAAACTGCAGCCCAACAGACAACAACAGCTGTCAGTGTGTCAGTGTGCTGACTTGACTATGACTTGCCCCAAACTGCATGTGATTATCATAAAGTGGGCATGTCTGTAAAGGGGAGACTCGTGGGTACCCATAGAACCCATTTTCATTCACATATCTTGAGGTCAAAGGTCAAGGGGATCCCTTTGAAAATGGCCATGCCAGTTTTTCCTCGCCAAAACTTTAGCACAAGTGTGGAGCGTTATTTAACCTCCGTCACGACAAGCTAGTATGACATGGTTGGTAACAATGGATTCCTTAGGTTTTCTAGTTTCATGTTTTGTATCTTCACTCTAGCTTTAAAACTGAGCCAACCTAAACTACCTAAAAATTGCAAGTTGCGTTAATATGTTAAAAAAAATTTGTGGCGTTAAAACGAATTTGTGTTAACTTTGACAGCCCTAGTAAACACATTTACCAGGCTGTTTTATTATGCTTGAGCACCTTAGAGGTACAATTGATAACTTTGGACGGCCTGACGGAGACACCAGGGTCAAACTCAGCCATATATCCATTTTTTTACACATTTCCACATTTCCACATTCACATTTCCACATTAACTGGCAACTTGATCACTGACAACACTGACTTCACTCTAGCTTTAAAACTGAGCCCAGTACAACAGCCGGAAGATCGTTGCAATTCATGCGTTAAAAATATTTGTACTGTTTAGCTGTAAAATAACAAAGTTTGTTCCGGCTGGTGGGCGGTGCTTGGTATTTCTTCAACTGATCTCAACATGGCTGCCGGCTCAAAAACTTTCTCATTTTACATCTAAACAGTACACTACAAGACGTTTCCGAAAACATTTGAGGAGAGGAATAGGCATTACAGTAACAGAATATTGATTCATATTTGATCAGCTATTGTTTGACCGTTTGATCAGAGTTTGTGAGTGATTGAAAGCTGCTCAGAGACGGCAAGGCTCCAGCTCGCCTCTGATTGGTTGTTTTCTTCCGGTCTGTGAAATCTTGCAGATGCCGTTAGGAGCAACGGATGACACAGAGGAACATGATTTTTTTCAGATCACCTGTCTCATGCACTACTGTCAGGATAAAGTGACCGTTTCATAAAAATAACTTTTTTTAAATCATATTTGCTCCATTTCTACCCACTGCAGCTTTAAACACCCTTATAACAACACGCATGATGTTAAGATAAATGATGACAGTTTTATTAGAGTACTTAATAACAACGAAACACTGTGCAGCTTCTCCAATATGCAGCTAAAAAGCTGCGTCACTGACACAGTGGTTAGCACATGAAAAAAAAAAAAAACTTTCACAGTCAAAACATGGTCCAGTCACATACAGCACAACACAGTCTACACTATGAGGGGTGGAAGTAACACAAACTAATTGATAAAAATAGAAGTGGTGAAAATGCATGTGAATTAAAAAAAATGGAGATAAATTATCAGGTGATTTGATTCATTTAAAGCCGATTGTACTAAAACAGTTGTGAAATGATTAAAACAGAGCCATGTTTCATCATTTTCACCATCTTACATTCACCATTTACAACACAGAATTGGCATTTATCATTTAAGGAAAGTGGCCTCGAGGGTGGAAGTAACAAAAACTAATTGAAGAAAAGGGGAAGTGATGAAAATGCTTATGAATTAATATTAGAAGTGATGAAAATGTATGCAAATTGAAATGGAGTGATAAATTGTCAATCGATTTGATAAACTTGATTGACATTTTATTTGAAAGTGTTGCTCTGATAATCAACTGTCGACTGTTCATCATTCACAACACCCAACTGACATTCATCGTTTACAGCACGCATTTTTTGTTACTCTCGCCCACTCAGCCAACCGCTCTACTCTCGACTTTTTCAGTCAGTTGCCGTGGTTTCTGATTGCCATTTTGGGCGGAAGTAACAAAAAATGTGCGCGCTGTAATCGACAAACATCATTTGGGTTATCAGAGCAACACTGTTTCAAATAAAATGTCAATCAAGATTATCAAATCAATTGACAATTTATCACTATTTTTTCAATTCGCATACAATTCATCATTCCCATTATTAGCCTAATTCACGAACATTTTCATTACTTTCCTTTTTTTCCACTTTCCGTTTTTGTTACTTCCACCCTCGAGGCCACTTTCCTTAAATGATAAATCACAATCGTGTGTTGTAAATGGTGAATGTAAGACGGGGAAAATGATAAAAACATGCCTTTGTTTTCATCATATCACGGCTGTTTTAGTCAAATCGGCTATAAATTAATCAAATCACTTGATAATTTATCACTCCATTTTTTCATTTCACATCCATTTTTACAGCTCTGTTTTTCAATTCACATGCAATTAAATTTTTGTTACTTCCACCCGTCATACTACACAAGCATTGAGTTGAGTCCATCTTCGACACACGTCCGTGGAGCCAGAATGGCCTGGCTGGCGGTCTGTATCGGAGTTGTTGTAACAGACGAAGCCAACGCGGCACCGATCAGGGCTGAGTGAGAGTAAACTATGCATAGTGTCTTGTATAAAAAGACAAACAATACTGCCGTACATTATTCATTCAGTGCATGCCCTGATCCATCCGTATTTGACTTACTGTATTTCAAGGTTTTGTACAGAACTGACACTACCATATCTGCATAACAGACAACTTGTATCTACCTGAATACCATGTTGTGTTGCAACCTCACGAAGAGGGCCCATGTTTACTTACACCCCCCCTTTCGTAAAAGGGTTCAAAGGGTGATGTGGGAACAAAGACGAAATGCAAATCATTCTTAGTGTTTGTTTAAACCTGCCACAAGTACCAGATGGTTGGTACAACAAAGCAAAGTATTTGAGTTTCTGCAGTAGAAGCAGCACCCTTCTCGCACTCCAAGCAGCTAAAAAACAAGCACAAAGTATGACTTAGAAATAATATTACATGTCCTTTCTCCTTTCAGGTGACTTCTTGATGACCGGGTCTAGCTGAATGTAAAACTTCATTGGACACATCCAGAGAGGCTGGTGGAGCAGTGAGCAGTTTCAAGGTGTCCGCGTGCTGTCGTCGTTCCACCAGGTCCTCCAGTCTCATCCTGTCTCGTCCTCTACTGCAGTAGAGTCTCTCAGTGGACCCTCAACAGCATTATTTATTTTAAATTTTTTAACTTCCCCAATAAAACCCACCCACTCAGTAAAACACAAAGTCTCTCATCTTAGAGAAACTACATATGCTGACCCCATCCCGTAACCTTTTAATCCCCCACGATGCTGCTCTACTTCGTTTCCGTTCATCAGCGTCTTTATCCGCTCCCCAGGGCCGCCTTCCTCATCACTTCCTCGTCCTGGACGGAGAGCTCTGTCAGCTTGCGTCCCAGCCTCTCGTGGAGGTCCAGGTATTTGGCCACACAGCGGTCCAGGCACACCGCCTCGCCCTTCGACAGCTCGGCCTCTTTGTAATGTGGCGGTACGCACTTCCTGTGGCAGGCGTTGGTCATTCTGGGAAGAGAGGAAGCCGGGAGACAGACGGATTTGAATTTTATTCCATGTGTTTACCGGGCAGTTTTATTATACTTGAGCACCTTAAAAAGGTACAACTGATAACTTTGGACAGCCTGATGGAGGTGCCAGGGTCAACTTGATCACTGATGACAAGAGATACCATGTGATACCAACGTCGGTATATTATTGGCTATGGGCTGCACAATGAATCGAATATTAATCGTGATCACGATTTTGGCTTCTCACAATTAAATGAACATGATCGACTGCGATATTGACGTTTAAAATGCTTCGCTCATAGAAAACTCTGCTGCATAAATCAAACGCTTCCTAAACTACCAGCTAGAGATGCACCGTCAGTAGCAACCGATCGAAGCCATACAGTTTTCAGCAGTCTCATATTTCCAATTTTTTTGTCGGTCACACACACATGTGCAGCCGCCACATGATGGTTTTACGTCAGCACACAGCGGCACAGTCCGTAACGTCACACATACAACATGTTGTCGGTGTGGAAGTTCTTCAGCTGAGTGAAGAAGACATAAAGCTGCAATTTTTTTAACAACTGTAAATCCAAAATAAGCTGTGGAGGAACAACATTAAAACATTTGGAAGCAACTAACTAAATCAGACACTTATTATATTGTGATTCATTCCCATGATGCTGCTCAGAGTCATCACAGCGACCGGCTCGTCTGCCGACAGCAGCAGAGGATCCATGGAGATACATTATGGTACATTCAAGATATGCTCAGTAAAAAATAGTATTGGGCGATGGCAAATTATAACCCTGTCATAATGCGTTCAAATGTACGCTTGTAAAACTTAGTTTTTGGTGAGAAACTCAAATAAATCCAGTTGTTTGAAGGAGATGTTTTTACAGCAATATAAAATAGATAATAAAGAGGGAATTATGACCTGTTAAACTTCCTAACACTAGCTCTAAGCAACTTATAATACATACAACTACTAATGCCAAAAAAAATAGTCAATGCTGTATAAATATAAATATATATAAATATTAAATATAAATTTAATCAAAGCAAATATTTAAATAAAAATACAACCATTTATTTGATAATCATTTGAATTGTGTTTTTATGCAAATAACCAAAATAGATGACAATAACAAAGCAAAAGGATAACATTTAAGAGTTTTTGACAGTTGAAATGTAGCACAACATGGAAGTGCTCTGTATATTTAAAATGTGAAGTTGCAATAAAAATATTTTGTCCCTAAAATCTATGAATAATTGTCATAAATAGCCTGATCTCTATATTGATCAAAATAATCCGTATCATCATTTTGGCCATAATCGTGCAGCCCTATTATTGGCTCACAAGCCTTGTTAGAAGTGGTCAGATATCGTCCACAGATATAAACAAAACATTCATTTTGGAACCGTCAATTTATAAAATGATTAATTCACAATCAGTTTTTTTTTTATAGGAAAAGCCATACTTTTATTCAGCACCTTAATAAAAGCTCTGTGGATGTATTTTTTTTTTTTTTAAATATTCGTCTACATAACAATGTTATCAATATAACCTTTAATATGATGTCCCACCAATACTGGCATATACTCAACGCCACTTGGTAAAACCATACAGCTCCATCTGCTGGAATCACTCAGCTTCTTTTTTAGATGGTGAGTGCAACTCTGCTTGACTAAATAAAAGCCCCTACTGTAGGAGTAGAGATTGTATGCGATTATAGCATCTATAAAATTATTCCGGCATTAAGTACTTTTCATATTGTATTACGTAATCTCATATACAAATGTATATGCCGGCTTAATCCCTCTGAGAGTGACGTCATTTTGCGGTTGTCTAACATCAGATTTGGCACCACACGGTACCAATCACAGCTGTGGAGGCACTGCTATAGTTCTTTATATGTAACGCACTGATCTATGTATATATTTATATTAATATTATTCATATTTTAATCATGACTTTTTATAGTGCTTCCTGTATTGTAATGTATTATATGTAATGTCTTGTTTTTCTTTTTTTTTCTTATCAGGACCTTGAGTCTGCAATAAAGATTGAATTGAATTCAATTGAATTCAATTGAATTAGAGCTGCAACTATTATTTTTCATTATCAACTGATTTGACAATCAGCTTGTTATCGGTGGCTTGTTCAGTCCTGTAGGACATTTTAGCTTTATGTAACGATGTAATGAATCTGTCACATGTAGCTGAACTCATTGATCCAGTAATCAGGCTGGGCGAGCATCATATGTAGGTTCCTCTTCACTAATATAAGCGTAGTTAACCTTTAGATGAGCCTTTGTTACCCTGTAACGACCAGTTTAATAAAGACTATGAATGAACGCAATGAGCCGGTTTCCTACTGACAGACGGGTAGCATACATTAGAGATAGCTTTATGGTTAGCTTGTTTGGGCTCTTACCGGTTGTACATGTCAGCCATCATCTCCACCTCCAGCTCCGCCGCCAGCTGCTGCGCCTTCATGGGATCCATGTCTAGTCTCTTCAGTCTCTTCACACACCTGGAGCTTTCACCACCAACACGCCGTCCTGGTGACCCTCTGCAGCGGACAGCCGGCAACAAACCTCCCAGGTGCTTCTTCTGTAACCTTCAAACCTGCAAGAAAACACGTGTGTACCGTTTCCTGCTCACACTTCCGCTGTCAATAAAGTTGGATTTAAACGGAAGGCAGAGATATTGCGCCCTCTCCTGGTGGTCGTGTCTAGAAAGGGAACCAGCAAATGGGGGGTAACTATCGCGAGATTAAAGGTTGGATAGGTTCGTCGGGGAAGGGAGTCTCGCGAGAATCAGATCAGATTTCGCAATTTGCTGGTGACCTTCTAGACATGACATCATCTTCTTACCTTTCTGTATCTCCAGGGATTAATTTATATTTAATGGTGTAAAAAAACAAAACACAACAAACATGCATGAAAAGACGGATTTTTTCTTTTTAATAAACCATAATAATAATTACATAATTATGTAATTTACAGAAAACACGCTGTGCTTTACAAATACAGGCTCAAAATAAGGTTTCTTTTCAACAATAGTTCCTTTCAGAGAGACACAATGCAGCTAAGTGCTTTTACCTTAATCAGTCTGACAATTCAAATCTTACTGAACATGTACAATTAATAAAATTATTGACAAATGTGAACAACAGTAAGAACTTTTTTTTCCCTTTATGTAATCGATGCTTTTAGCATATTATTAATGGGAATTAAACATCCATTTGAACCTTGTATGTTGAACTAAATGAAAGTGTCAAAACCAGCGCACAGCCCGTTATTCTTGCTTATAATCGCCAGACACTGACTGATGGTGAAAACAGAAAAAGGAAGGACATAAAAACATATAGCTTCACAGCATAATGGCCTGGTATCTCTGTGAACATACATAAAACCAGAACAAAGAGAACATTAGGAAAGTGCTGAACTAATCACACAACATAGTAAAAAAAAAATAAGCACATACAAAGGTTACTCTGCCTCATCTCCAGTTACATCAATGTCATTCACATCTTCCTCCTCTTCTTCCTCTGGAGTTATTTCCATGTTGTCGAGTCCATTCTCACACTCTACAGTCTGAGGCACTTTGTCTGGAGAGTAAAGCAGAACGTCCACCTCCACTTCCTCCTCTTCCTCTTGGTCGCAGCCTGAGCTCTTGCTGAACCCAACAGTGTGGGACAGAGGTGGACTAGTCCTCTCGGGGTTCAAGTTGTGGTCCAAAGGCACTTTGTCTTCTTGAGGCAGGTGCGGGTCACTGTGAGACGAGCCTTCATTGTTGATAGCAGTCTGCTGTGTTGTATCTGGAACTCCTGCATCACAGGCTTTTTGTGCTAAAAAAGAAAGAACTAAATTGGATTATCTAGAGTAATTGGGACATTGTTTTTGAAAATATACGTTGACACTTTGAACACCACAAGCCGAGTGCCATCTGGTTCCATTATATTGGAGAGAAAGCATGCATGTCTACGGCCGATATCTCCAACACTCGGCAACTCAAAACAATCTTGATTGATAAATAGCACCACAGGTAAGAGGCAAAATATGAACTGTCCCTTTAAGTACATTTTGCTGATAATAGATTTGTATTTTTACTTATGAGTATGAATGCAGGACTTTCTTGTAATGGAGTATTTTTACATTGTCGGATTAATACTTTTACACAAGTTAAAGATGGGAGTACTTCTTCCACCACTGCTACGAGGCTTGATACCACTAAGGCTAAATTGGAAAAATGTGATTCGGATGCACTAAGCCTGTAAACAGGGTTCTACCAATACTTGAGTTTTTGAATGTAATGCTGCATGTCTCTTTATCTTAACAGCTCGTCTTAAAACTAGCCCAACATTCAAGCATCTTGTGGTCGTTGCCATCAGTTACAGTGTCATTCTTTATATTTCCACCAGATGGCACTAAAGTATCGAGGACGGACACTGCCTAAATCAAAAATAAATTAATAAATGACTCAATAAATAAACAAATGTCATTAAATGTAGCAAAAATCATATTGAGAATAAATGTAGCCATTAATTAATTGATAAAAATGTGACAAACTGATATTTCTGTTTTAACTTGCTTTTCTTTTTCTTTGTATTGATTCCCTTATTTATTTACTCTTCTGTTTAATTTCTCCTTTATATATTTATTTTTATACATCTATCATTTTTTGCATAATTTATACATTTTTGCATTTATTTTTTATTTATTTTTAAATGTATGTATTTATGTATTTATTCATTTATTTATACACAATTTTCTCTTTTCATTTCATTTCAATTTATTTCCCCAAACTTGTTTATTTCTGTATCATTTTCTTTATACATTTATTTACAAATTTCTTTTTACATTTCTTTATGAGGGGGCTGTCATTCAACGTGTTTCGTCTTGATAACAATAAAGAAGCAAATTAAAACAGAAATATCTATGTCACATTTTATCAATTAATTAATGGCTACATCAGTTTTGCTACATTTAATACATTTATTTATTTATCGAGTCATTTATTCATGATTTTGGCAGGTTCCGTCCTCTATACCAAAGTAGGTTGTTTTTAATCTTACACATATTGTAGTAAAAAATTAGTTTTTCCAGCCTAACCAATAAATCAAAGATTCAATGGTTCAATAGTTGCCGTTCAGCTTTTCTCATTTTTCATTTCATATTTCCCAATTTCTACTCTCACTGTACACACTAAAAAGGGCTTGAAAATTCTGCCAACCATGACTACAGGAGCAAACACGTTACCTTCATCAGGATTCTTCCGTGGCTGATCCGTCTCAGCTGCTAACTTGGCCCCCTCTTCTCCCAAGACGTCAAAGGAAAACACTGCATCATGGGATTCATCACAAAACAGACTGGTCTCCTGACTAGTAGAAATGTTTCTCACATGTAGCTGTGATTTGCCATACTCTGCTGTTGGTTTGTTGAAAATCTGATTGTGATTTTTGTCACCTGTGACATAGACGAGGGCGTGAGACTCTTTAATCCCGTCCCTGTTCTGAGGCTGAGCAATGTCCACTTCAGTCTCCTTAGTTAATTCTTCACATCTGCCACCACACGCCTTCCCTTCTTCTCTTTCGACATCTCTTGCAGTTTCATTTGTTTCATTGGCTTCTTTTGACTTTCTTGTTTTTGAGTGTTGGCGTTTGATAAGCTTTTGAAACTCCTTCAGATTGACCATCTGTGGCCGTTTGGGTGCCCCAAATTTACTTCCCGCTGGGATTACATCATTGTTATTGCCTTCCTCAGCATTTATGGTCTTCTTAAGTGGAACTGCCTCCGCCTCACTTCTATTCCTGATCCGTTTTTTACGCTTTCTCTTTGGTTTTTCGCTCCCCTCCTTTGGCAAATTGCTGTCAATTTGTGCCTCACTTTTTACATCGCAGCTCTGTTTATCAATGACGGCAGGACAGCTCTCTGGAGGGCTCTCTTCGACCTTCTTTTTCCGTGGCCTTCCGGGTCCCCGCTTGAGGATTCCTTCTTTATTCACAATCTGAGCTCTGCGGGCCGTGGGTTTTAAAATTGAGTTACTTGGCATCTCTTGAGGTTTTTTTAAGAAGCCCCTGGTCCTGATCCGTGTCTGGTCAGTGTTGAGATCCCCGCTGGTTCTCTCTCCTTGACTTTCTGTGATGGTCGATGGTTCATTTGGTTTCCCTACTAATTTGTTTGCCGGGGTTGAAGAACTGGCAGCCATTTCTCTTTCCCTCGCCAGCACGTTGTTGCTCGACAAACTGACTGAACAAAGGCTCAGGTTGATTTGCCGCTTTGTTCCATCGCTGACTTTCACAAGCTTGAATGTATGGAAAAGAGAATCGGCTTCTTGTGGATGACCTGGGCGCTTCCGCTTCCTCCTTTTAGGCGCTGCAGCATCACCTTTAGTGTCACCTTGTCTACATTTTAAACTTTTCTTCATCTTCCTGGGATCAGATTCCAGTTCTGCCACATCTTGATGACCAGCAGATACTGCTCCTCTGTCTTCCACTTCGTTCACAGTACAAGATGCTGCCCGGGCTCCACCACTTTGTGGATTCAACTCCAGATGTTTCTGCCATTGCTTCGACGAAGAGCTGCGGTTTGTATCCTGTGGTGAAGACGTACTTTCATTTGCTTTGTGAGTGATGGCACTGAGAGGAAATTGTAGTGATCCAGGGTTTACTGTGAGCCAGGGTCGCCTATGTAGAGACGGCTGTGGCTGCATTTTATCGCTTTGGTCCGTTGAGTTGTTGAGGGCAGGCTGATGTTTTGCTGCTGAGGTAGATGGCTCTAATGGAGAGAGACATGGAGGAAGCCGCAATTCATCCATGCAAGGTAAAGAATGCGAGGACTGCGCCTCATTTCCATTCGTCAGGGGTAAAAACTCTAGGATGTTCCGACTATCTTGTGAAGACGGTTCCTGGCATAGTGGGTAATAAGTAAGGGTAGTAAGTAGCTTCTGCCCACTGGAGAAGAGAGCTGTGGGTATGACTGATGTGGTTGTGGGTACTTCAGGATATGGACAATTTTTACTTTTGGACGGTGGCATGCCCTGGTGAATAGCTCCATCTCTTTGCCCCATTGGTGTGACAGATGAGTGATACTGAGAGGAGTGCTGCTGCTGCTGCTCCTGCTGCTGGATTAGCACAGCAGCTGGCTGTACAGATGAAAGGCTTGAGCAGCTGGGCTGGTTCTGAGCTGTAAAACAACAATAGACACCTGTACAACAGGTGAGAAGACTGCCATCAATCCATCTGGAAATTACAAAGCTGAGGTGGTTGGTGCTAGGGTGGGGGTTTTGGATTTAAAACAAAAACGATCTCCGTCCAGACGAGCATTTTAGAATGAATCTCTGTCCATACTACCATGCCTGAAAACGCATATCACATGACCATTCACACACACTGGGCATGCACCGTGCCGGTGTAAACAGGAAGCAGCGCTGGACACGGGAATTAATGTAAAGCGCTCGAATAATTGCTTGCTTGCTTCCTGCGCATGTAGGCAGTACTAGCATTATAAAATGCTGAATTTAACTGCACAACAGTTGCTAGCATAGACAACAAGGTCACAGACGCTTGTAACTCATAACTGAAATTAACCACCGGTGGTCGAGGCTGATGTTGTATGTTTTCTTCTAGAAAAGGTTAGACGGACGAACGGACGACCTGAAAACATAATCGCCAGCGCAGAGGCATAAAATCACAGATAAAGGACTACATAGATTCAACACATGTACAAAGCTATATTAGTAAATATAAAGGGGAAAGAGTCACAACAATGTCGGAAATTTCTTTTTCATTAACCCAATTAACAAATCCCTCCCTCTTTGGATTAAAAATGGCTACTTAGTTCATTAGCAGGAACTCTCTAGCTTGCGGGCCCCACTGCTAAGCAACATATTAACCTACTATTTATCAACAACGCAATTATTAAAGATAACAGCCTACACATCTTGTTAGAGGAAAAAAGTATATATCATAAGGAAACGAATGCATCTAGGTACCTGTATCGGTTGATGAGAGACCAATTTGCGTCCCAAAATCCTGGTAATACATGCACCCTGCTGGACTGACGGCAGCATGCATCCGACTCTGCTGTCGCTCATTCTCTGTAACTGGGACCTGGCAAATGGCCGGTGCTCCGTCATGGTTTGGTGGAAGATAATGAGACTTCTTGCAGTCCCTCTCCAAGTTTGGCAGGATGTTCAGGCCCATCATGATGTCCTCCAACAGCTTCTCTATCTGCTCGTCACACTCCTCTGCAGTGCCCGTAGGCTGGGGCAGTGGGACTGACTCGAGGCCGTCATTTTGGTTTGGGGCGAAGCAGTCACTAGAGAAAAGCTGGGAGGCAGAGGGGGTGATGGGGTGAGGTGGTGGTTCGGGGGAGATGGCGGTAGCATGTTGAACAATCTGGGTCTCTGGTTTATGAATTGGGCCTGGCTGGACAGAGGAGGGATGAGGCTCACTGTTTGTAAGGTCGGTCTGCGGCCTTTTGTGGTTGGACCCATTCTGTAGAAAGATAAAGAAGAAGTAACATATCTGTTATCATGTTTAGTTTGATAAGATTCAATTCATATCCGAACTAGGGCTGTCAAAGTTAATGCAATAACAACGCGTTAACGCAAATGCATTTTAACGCCATTAACGCATTAACACATCTTGCAATTTTAAGGTTGCAGCGGGCTCAGTTTTAAAGCTACTGGTATCATATGTTACTAGACAATTTAAAGAATCCACTGGTACCAACCATGTTATGCTAGCTTGATGGGAAGGAGGATAAATGACACTCAAAACTTGCGCTAAATTCTGGCGAGGAAAAACTGGCATGGCCCTTTTCAAAGGGGTCCCTTGACCTCTGACCTCAAGATATGTGAATGTAAATGGGTTCTATGGGTACCCACGAGTCTCCCCTTTACAGACATGCCCACTTTATGATAATCACATGCAGTTTGGGGCAAGTCAGTCAAGTCAGCACACTGACACACTGACAGCTGTTGTTGCCTGTTGGGCTGCATTTTGCCATGTTATGATTTGAGCATATTGTTTTATGCTAAATGCAGTACCTGTGAGGGTTTCTGCACAATATCTGTCATTGTTTTTTGTTGTTAATTGATAATAAATAAATCCAGTAATAAATATATACATACATACATTTGCATAAAGCAGCATATTTGCCCACTACCATGTTGATAAGAGTATTACATACTTGACAAATCTCCCTATAAGGTACATTTTGAACAGATAAAAAATGTGCGATTAATTTGCGACAAACTATGGACAATCATGCGATTAATCACGATTAAATATTTTAATCGATAACAGCTATAATCAGAATCAGAATCCTTTATTTCTGTTGTCATTTTATTTATTATGTAATTCCTAATAATTATCAGCGTGGCTGTGGTGCTGCTGATCTCAGGTGGAATCTGGGAACGGATGATGAAACAGAGCTGCTGTCCATCAAGCCTCAGGCAGCTGCTCTGGCAGTTACTAAGTTAGGATTTTACCTGACGTTTGCATCACGCTGCCTTTGACTTCTCCCAGAGTGCAGCGCCTGAGCAACTTGCCAAAACTTCAGTCTGTCCACCTGCACCACCTCCTCCTTCCTCTGCCTACTCTACTCTCTCCAGAACGTGCATCATCAACTCTGACCACGGCTTCCGAATAACTAACGTCTTGTGGTTTTGCATCACCGTGTTTGTTGCACAATAAATTTGCCTATGGCATTATTCTCTCTCTTAACATTTCCCTTCCGCAATCCCATTCCTTTCCCATGCAAAAAAAGACAGTTACATGTAAATAGTGAATTTGTTTCAAAAGATAAGGTTATTTGGTTTGGTGTGCATTTCAGGAAAAAGAGAGACCTGGCACTCAGCACTCAAAGCAATATGAGACAACAGCACCAAAGAGACGACATTAATTGTATTCACCACTGCAGGTGCATCAGTCACTGCCAAAATGATTAGGGTAGACCGATACAGTACAGCTAATTGGCTAATATGACCGAGATTGTAGTTGTGTTTGCAAAGGTAATTTAGATATTTGTGTCTTCAAAGAAAAAGTCATAATAATTATAATGGAAATTATATTCCCTGTAGACCTTTTCATTGCCATTCTGTTGCTGGTGACACAGCTTTGTTCCAAGTTTACCTCCTGACAGCTACTGGATTAACCCTCTGAGACCCACAATAGACCCGTCTTTGTCTTCTTTAGGGGGGTACAGGGAGACTTTAGGGGGAGATAGCAGGTCAGCAGTAGATGTCACATAGAAGTGGTGTACATCATATGAAAGCTGGGAACCACAAGAGTCTCAGCTTTACAATGATACCCAATTTATGTAATTCCAAGACTGTTTAGGGATTTTTCACAGCCAAATTTTAGCCTAATTTTGGAGCGTTATTTAGCCTCCTTCCGGACAAGCTAGCATGACATTGTCGTTGTTACCAATGGATTTCTTAGGTGCCCTAGTGTCATATGATATCTGTAACGTCACTAGCTCTAAAACTGAACCTGCTACAGCCTCTGAAAGATAGTGAAGTCGGTCTGGATCGCCCGCGATCCCACGGCTCATTTAGAATGTTTATGTTGTCAAGTTTGAAAAGGTCTATACACACAATGCATAAACATGAGCTACTGTCCTTAAAAAATATGTAATATCTTGCAGTTGCTGTGTCGTTCTTTTGGTAAATGCTGTGAAACAATAGTCTTGTTCTATCTCTGCACTGCCATGCATCACCAAGACTAATTATTATGGAGTATTTATTGCACTTGGCAGATTAAGTGATTCTAATTGTAATATAAACATCCAATCAAATCCAAGTGAATTGGAAGAGAAGTGTGTCCGTGTACAAAAACACAGTCATACTTATTTACCTGTTTCAAGGAGGTAAGAACTGACAACGTCTCATCTGCGTCTTGAAGGCTCACAACCTCCCACACTTCTCCTTTGGTCCTCCTCCTCAGCTTCACCTGCACGGAGGGAAGAGAATATGGCGATGATGAAAACACCAAGGATAAAAACGAGTGGGCTTCCTACACATTTGTTCTGACAGTCTGACGGCATCATGAACACATCAAAGCTGAGACGTGACAAAGCCTGTCGTGAAACTAAATCCTCATTTCCTTTCTTCTCTTTGTTTGTGAAACGTAGGAATCCCGAGGCATTTTTACAGTCATGACTGCGCTCGAGGGGAAATGGAAACATGACTCAAACCTTTAGACAACAGCGGTTGAGTGATTGTGACACCCTGACAAATTTGCTTGATGGAAAATGAATCGTTCGCTACAGTAGGTAGTTGCAAACCGACAAAATGATCTCTAATCTTTCAATTGCCTTAAGACAAACGTCACACATTGGTTAAAGTGAAAGTATTCCCAGAATGTTTAGATCACAAATTGCATGACAACTTCATTAAATGCTCGCAGCAGCCTCAGTTAACAAACCAAACCTGTCTGTGAAAAGTGTCCCAAAGGAGGCAAAAAAAGGTCTTTTTCAGCATTTTTATGTCTTCATTACAGACAGTAGACAGACGACAGGAAATGAGAGGGAAATATGTAACAAGATCCCCAGCTGAACTTGAACTGGTGACGGTGCGGTTCATGGTTGGCACCCTTACCCCTAAGTCATGGGTGTGCCCCGTATTTTGCCATTTTGAATGCCAAATTGGCACTTCCTGCAAGCGAGGGAAGTCTCGATACTTGAGGGGGTACAGGACTTTTGTCTGTTGAGGTGTAATTCTGCCTGATAAACTTTACTGTCCATCACAAAGAAGGGGAATTTTGTCCTTGAGTTTGTTCACAATCAATCTGTATCTCACCTAATAGCGTGATGTAGTTTGTTTAAAGCCTAACGTTAGCTTTTCACTTCTGGCGATTGCATTCACACTTCAAAAATCATAAAAGTGGTGTTCATTTGTGGAGATTATTTTTCAGAGTTTATTTACTGCAATAATCCAAAAACCCAATGGAAATATCCCATTGGCTTTTGTCGAGGGAACCAGGGCGATGCTAACTTCCCGGTTGGCCTACAAAAATATGTTATCTCTGGAGCACTGTATATAGCTTTCGGGTTTATGCACACACCTAACTGCAAGAGAATACTTCCAAGTCTTTTCTACGGGAAATAACTAATTAACTAATCCTTCTTACCTTGATAGAAATCTGTGCAGTCTCCGTCTCCATCATCTGCTGCATCTGTTTCATCTTAGCTAGGCTCTTTATCCCTAAATTTGCATGTGCATGCCTTTTCTCTGTGGAGTTTTCCTCTCCTCGCATCTCATCTCTGCAGCTGTGGGTTGGCTGCTCTGTATTTTCTCTATTGTCAGCTGGTTTGCCATTTGTTTCTCCATCTTCCAATCCTGTCCCTTCTTCAGCCAACACTTGTATATTGTCCCCAAACTCAGATGGCTGCTGGTAGGCGCCATCTTCCTGAGATGTTGGGGAGTTTGAGTCATCACTTAGGGAAATGGGGAAGGTCATCACTTTGCTGGACAAAGTTGAAGTTGACATGGGATTTGTTGCACTGTCAGAGGATCGGTCGAATGCAGACTCTCCATCGCTTCGTGCTCCTCTATGCACATTGGAAACATGTGGGCAAGGAGTGCAACTAAAGTGTTTATCAAATGTGATGTTTTGGGATTGCAAGAAGATAGAAAAATCCAAACTTTGAGCTACAGAGGATGCAGGCTCTGGGGTTGGGCCTGTGGATACACAACTTCTCTTTTCAACTGGAGAGTCTGTATCCCTCCTTCCAGCCATCTCAGCCTGAACTTGCACTCTGCTTTCACTCCTCTCTCTGCTTGCTTCTGCCTTCTCTCTGCAACTCCCAAAACAATTTGTTTTCTGGGGTTCTCCCTCCTCCCCCCCTCCATTTGTCTGTCCTTCAACAAGGTCTGTGATCCCAAACTGGCGGGCTGCAGACAACACGTCATTCTGCTCTACACTTCCTTTTAC
This sequence comes from Sebastes fasciatus, assembly GCF_043250625.1. Classification (NCBI taxonomy): domain Eukaryota; kingdom Metazoa; phylum Chordata; class Actinopteri; order Perciformes; family Sebastidae; genus Sebastes; species Sebastes fasciatus. The sequence goes on along the minus strand of NC_133797.1, from coordinate 7,942,240 downwards.
CTCCAGTTCCCCGGAGTACAGAAGACTAACAAGCTTCAGCAGGGTCTGGGCCTTCACAGCCTGGAGCTGGAGCTCACGCTTCTGGCCCAATGGAGGAGACGGGGTGGCTGACAGCTTCTGAGACAGGTAGGGGCTGAGAGCTGCAAGGATGCAGCTGTGGGTTGGGACTGAGATGCCTTTTGTAAATAGTAAGAAAAACAATCTGGTTAATTATTTATTAACCTTCAATTTAAAACTTTAGGTATGTTACACAGCTCACCCTCGGTTTGCAGCAGAGTATCACAGAATTGGGCATTGTTTTGTTGTCTCTGCAGCTCTCTGAGAAGCTGCATCTCATAACCTGGCCACCGGTACCGCTGCATGTCCACATCGGCACTGGGAGTAAGGAAAGAGAGAAGAGATAGATAGATAGATAGATAGATAGATAGATAGATAGATAGATAGATAGATAGATAGATAGATAGATAGATAGATAGATAGATAGATAGTAACGTTATTGATCCCGAGGGAAATTCAAGTTTCCAGCATCACAGGTCCATAGTGCAAAACATGTTAATAAAAAGGCAGTAAGAAAGTTAGTAGTGCAAAGTACAAAATACAAAAAAATATACCAGATATAAAAAATACAAGAAGATGAAGAAAACTGTTAAAAGTGAATATAGTGCAGGGTAACAGCTGTGATACAGGACTATTAAAAAAGTGAATATAATGCAGAAGAGACTGTTAAAAATGAGTATAGTGCAGGGTAACTCCAGTAGCTTAGTCTATGAAAGTGCACTGTGTGCATTATTATCTGTCCTGCAGACCTTCCTCCTTTGTGTCCCCCCCCCCCTAAAGAAATATGGTTAAAATTACTGTTAACAGCCATATTAAGACAATTACAAAGACAGCCTACTATCACCTGAAGAATATAGCAAGAATTAGAAGACTGATGTCTCAGCAGGATTTGGAAAAACTAGTCCATGCATTTATCTTCAGCCGACTTGACTACTGTCACGGAGTCTTTACTGGTCTTCCTAAAAAATGGATCAGACAGCTGCAGCTGATTCAGAACCTGCTGCTGCTAGAGTCCTCACTAAGACCAAGAAAGTGGATCATACCAGTCCAGTTCTGAGGTCTCTACACTGGCTCCCTGTGTCTCAGAGAATTGATTTCAAAATACTCCAGCTGGTTTACAAAGCACGAAATGGTTTAGGGCCAAAATACATTTCTGATCTTCTGCTATGTTCTGAACCATCCAGACCTCTCAGGTCATCTGGATCAGGTCTGCTTAGTGTCCCCAGAGTCACAACTAAACATGCAGAAGAAGCAGTGTTCAGTTTTTATGAACCAAATATCTGGAACAAGCTCCCAGAAACCTGCAGGACCAACTCTGAGTTCTTTAAATCAAAGCTTAAAACGTTCCTGTTTGCTGCTGCCTTTTATTAAACCAGATAATGATCTTATACTGCACTAAAACTTTTACTCTGTGTTTTATTATACTCTAGTTTAGCTTCTATCCTAGCTTTTATTTTTAGCTTGTTTTTATTTTCTAAACTTTAATGTTTTTATAACTGTTTTAATTATGTCTTAATGTTCTTTTGCACTTTGTCGCAATGTTCTTGAGTGTTTATGTAAAGCACTTTGAATTGCCCTGTTGCTGAAATGTGCTATACAAATAAAGCTGCCTTGCCTTGCCTAAAGTACTCCTACTGCTGTTGGTGCCACCGTGGGCCCACTTCAATCTACCTGTTCAACATAGCCTACCATTAACTCTGCATAGCGTGTATCATCAGACTTTATTGTGGACTCTGAGCACGTGGAGGAGCACACCTGCCCTCGCGCAATGTGTCAAGTTGGTGAACTTCCTGTTAAAAACATGTCTGACGTTTTATTTTTGAGGGCAACTTTGTACTTTCACTTCCATTTATTCTATTTAGGCTATAATTTGACAAAATATTTTTCCTTCATGTGTTGCAATTAACATCTTCTGGTGGCTAAACGTTAGCTAGCGTTAGCTAACTTTATCTTTAGCAGACAAATCACACACAAAAAGATTCAACGAATTAAATAAATGTACAAAGTCCACCTTATTTACGAAGTTTTATAATGTAGACTGGAGTTTTAACGTCACCACAGTGCTGCACCTTTAACAATGTTATCTATAATGCTACCATGACGTCTAAAGTGAGGTAGCTAACAGTTAGCATTAGCTTGAACATGACACTTACCAGTAGCATCACATGTTGCACCAGCAGAAGACGTGTTTTGGGACATTAAACTGGACACTAGCGTTAAACTCCGAAATTGCAGCAGCGTTACATGTTTCTTCTTGGTAGTGGCTAGAAGGGAACCAACAAACTGTAGAAACTCTCGCGAGATTGTTAGTTAGAGTTAGGTCGTCGGGCAGCGAGTTTCGCGAGAGTTTATGCAGATCTCGGATCAGATTTCGCTATTTGCGGGCTCCCTTCTAGACACGACCATGTTTCTTCATTTCCCCCAAGGCGCCACCTACTGGCCACTCTGTCACATGACAATGAGGAAAACTACCTTGACATGGCAAGAGGCTTTTCTCCTTTGTAAAAGCACAAAAGACCATTTCCATAATGCACTGCTCCTCACTGATTCATCTTTTTTTTTTTTTTTTAATGTGATAAACAAGAGGCAAAAGAAAACAAAAGCTCTGAGAAATCATTTTCTTTTTTATTAAAAACAGTATTGCTAGTTACATAATTCATTCATAAATGAGAATGTGCAACTTTAAGAGCCAAGGCAAAGAGATTAAGGTGTAGTTCACAATGAGATTTTTCCATTAGTGTTCCAGTATCTGATGACTTGTGTTGGAGGATTCTGTTAAACTAACTCGCTTTGCATTTAATTAAGACAAACTGAATGATTTCAATCAAAACATAGAAGCTGATTGCATATGCATTCACCAAGAGCACCCGAAACAATTAAACCCAAATCAATATAAAAAAAAAAAAGAAATACATAAAACCATTAAAATTAACAAATATTCTCTTGTATATATAGTTTAAATGTGCTTTTATTTTTTTCTCCGCTTTTTCTATTAGCAAATTCTGGTCTATGCCTCCTTACACTGCGATGTTCTGACACAAACCCTTGCTCTACTCTATTCCTCCTCTTTTAGTCGGTCCACTCTTGAAGGCAACTTGTTACTTTGAGAAAATGAGGCATCCTCTGTCGTGTTTCAATTGGCATGGAAATCAAAGGTAAAAAAAGAAAAACACACATTATACCCCCCTAGTGCTTCTTTTAATCATCCACTCAGTTAAGTATCTACATCTCGCTCGGCACTAAGAATATGCATTCTTCTAAAGAACAAGCACTGTACTTGAAAGAAATGCAGGCAAAAACAGACAATACTGTGTCTTCTCCCATGTACTGTTCTTCTGTAGTCTTAAAGCCAGGTAGGCTACGGGTTTGTGAAGCAGTAAATTATACTGAACTCAAGAGTTTTATACCTTATAAAAAATTCCAATAACAAGAATCAACTCTTACGTACACGTTCACATATATTTTGCAGAGTAGAAAACTGATGAGTTCCATATACAGTATACCCAACTAGTGACCTGCTGAGAAAAAGACACCTTGATTGGTTACCCATGTCATGATGGGCACACCCATCGGACCTATCCTGAATGAGAGAGGCACTCCAGTTAGCCCACACGGATGCTGTTAAGAGACAGTCTGGTATGAACACATTCATAAGATTACAGACCTTCAGATACGAGTAAATGCCCCCCATGAATCCTGTGATATCTCCCAAGAATTACAAAGTTAAGGGGCTTACATTTAACAGAAACATCACTTTAGAAACATGGACTATAACCGTCTATACCAACGAGATGGAGGATACTTTGTCTGCTCTATTTCTGTCTGTAGGAATATCCATACGGGGACCTCCACCCTTTTTATATCTATGGATCACAATCAAATACAGAAAACGCAGCGTCCCCATGCATCTCGTCACACCGACACAAGCTGCGCACGAAACAAAGCAGATGACAAGTGTTTTCAGTGTAGCTGCTGTAAAAGTCTTGAGTGTGTGTGAAGTTCTTGCATTCGGTATTGGCAGTCGCAGCGGTAGCGGTGTCATTTGGCACATGTACATTACTGTGGTACATAGCAAAGCAAGAAGAGGAACAACCACTACCAAAACAGAAGCAGAAGCTTTACACATATCTGATTAGGTCATTAAACATTGATTCTCAGTGGCAGGAAATCATTTTTTTTGTAATATTTAACCACCAGAGAGAGAGAGAAAAAAAAATACACATTTTCTTGATTTCTTTGAAACTGAGTGTAATAGAGAAGCAAGTCCCGCCCCTTCCGGTGGACCCCGTGGGACCTTATTTGAGAAAAAATATGTACGCTAGTCAATGGCGAGAGACAAATATTTTTTTTGATCCCGTTTGAATTGTGCCATAAATCACACATATTATGTTTGGCAATTTAAAAGGTACATTTTGCAAGTCGAGAAAGCCAGTTTGTCGTAGTATCATTTAGTTTTTTGCCAGCTAGCCAGCTAACTTAGCTATGTTCCACGCACAAATGAAACAGTATCTTACCTAATGTGTTATCCAGCGACTCCTGGTCCTTTTAATCAGCCGGGAAGTGAAAAAACCAGCGAGACCCGTTGCTCGTGTGAGTACATCCCATTACGAAACACACAGGCATCGTAGCTTCAGCGAGAGATACGTCTCTTACGCGAGTTTTGGGTGTGTAGTCTTTCTAATTACATATTCTCATAGTCTGATACTTTTTTACAACAAACTGTGACTTTCTCGACTTGCAAAATTATTATTACAAACATCATGTGTGATTCATGGTGAAATTCAAACTGAATAAAAAAAAAATTGTCTCTCGCTGTTGACGACCGTTCACATTTTTTTTCAAAATAAGGTCCCATGGTGGTCCACCAAAGGGGAGGGACTTTGCCTCTCTATAGCCATTTACATAATATTCCACAAAAAGTGTCCTGTTCTGATCCCGTTTCTAATTAGTTTAATTAGTGTAAGTCTACGCTCCGACCTCCAAGAAATAGAAAAGTTCTCAGATGAAGCCACAGTGTCTGCTTTTCATCGGAGAGAATTAGTGTCGTCCCGGCAAGTTGTAGTGTTGTAGTGTAGCGTGGAGGGGTAGTGTCGTGGCCATGGTGTCAGATCGAGTGGTTAAGAGTTCAGGGACTCGCAGAGCACAAAGTGGTCATAGCGTCTCGTCCAGTTTTCCACAGGGAGCGTAGATCCACATCAGTTTTTTTTTTTTCTGTGTGGTTTCATTAGTTTGTCTGCTGCAAAGGAGGAATGTAACAAAAAGGAAAGAGAGACAGAAGAGAAAGCTGCAAAAGAGTGAAGAGGGACAAAAGAGTTGAGTTTTAAGGATGGAGTTTTAGTCCCATCGGTAGTGTAGTGGTCCCCCATTGTCAGTTCAGCAAGGGCAGTAGGTGGGAGGAGGCTGTCGTCTTGTGATGCACACAATCAGTTTTTCTGCAAAAGAAGAAGTGTGGGAATTGATCATGTGGGGCGGCTAATGCGATTCACAGCAGAGGCTTAAAAAAAAAAAAAAAGTAGGGCTGTCAAAGTTAACACGATAACGCGTTTTGTTTTAACACCACTTATTTCTTTAACACATTAACGCAATCGATCTTCTGTGAGGTTGTACCAGGCTCAGTTTTAAAGCTAGAGTAAAGATACTGACATCATATGAAACTAAAAAACCAAAGGAATCCATTTCTTCCAACCATGTCATACTAGCTCGTCACAAAAGAGGTTAAATAACGCTCCAAACGTCCGCTAAATTTTGGCGAGGAAAAACTGGCATGGCCATTTCAAAAGGGGTCCCTTGACCTCTGACCTCAAGATATGTGAATGAAAATGGGTTCTATGGGTACCCACGAGTCTCCCCTTTACAGACATGCCCACTTTATGATAATCACATGCAGTTTGGGGCAAGTCATAGTCAAGTCAGCACACTGACAGCTGTTGATGCCTGTTGGGCTGCAGTTTGCCATGTTATGATAAATTGTGATTAATTTGCAATTAATCATGGACATTCATGCGATTAATCGCGATTCAATATTTTAATCGATTGACAGCCCTAAAAAAAAATACATATAATACACAATAGTGGCTGCTGGCATCAAAGTCACCACATGCTAGACAAAAATCACACAAACTGTGCAGAGAGAAAAATAAAATAAAATCACATCTCAGGAGAACACAAATCACTTGACACTTATCACCAGCAGGGGGAGCAAAAACAGTCCAAATACAGTACAATGGGAGCTCATTGACAACACTGATCACTGTCAAACACACACAAAAAGTCACAGCTCTTAATACACAGCTAAGACATTAGGCCATGCGGTGAGTTGAGAGGAGCAGCCGGTGGGACACACATACCATGCGCTGACATGCAGTGTGACAGTGGGTGTATCCTAACCATCGTAAGAATCCATTAGAGGCAAAGAGGCCTGCCTCTCCCCATACATCCCTCCCTGAGAGAGAGAGACAGAGAGAAAAAGAACGAGAGTAGGATTGTGTGATAGCGAAAGGAGAGAGAGATACCAAAGGTGGCATACAGAGAGAGAGAGGATAACACAGCAAGGATACAGAAATAAGAAGGTTAAGTGTGAAAATCCAAAAAGAGAAGATAAGGAGACACAACATGGAAAAGAAAGACGTCAGGGAAAAAGAACAGCGTGAGAGAGAGAGAAAAAAGTGGAAGGAAATAAGGGCATCAGATGAGAAAAGAAAGACGGGTTACAAAAAGGTTAGTTTAAAGTTAGCTCATGTTTCAGGGGGAAAAAAGAACACCGGTGAGAAATTATGTGCAAGACACAGTGCTTTAACAAGACATGCATCAACATGCTGTCTGTGGGTGTGTGTGTGTGTGAGAGCATGTCCGTTCACACGGTAACATTTTTAGCAGTGAAGATGTTGTTCTGTGTATCATCCTGAAATCTGAAACCTCACAAGGTGTGTGTGTGTTGCACATGATTATCCAGCTTCATATTTCCAACAATTTTCCATCTTTTCAGCTAGATGATCATGTGCAATCAACGTCCAATCCAAAACTCAGCTTTGTGACGGCACAGACTCTCCAAACCGACGTCTCCTGAATGAACTGGAATTATTCTCACAGAGAAGATGCGGAGGCAAACAGTATTAGCATGATAAGGTAACAGGAAGGAGCATCATGTGAAGGACTGTTCTACAGCAAGTTTGTTTCTATGTACTATTAGGGCCTTTCTCAAACCAGCCCCTCCCCACTCCCAGTCCGTGAGCCCCGTTTGTAGTCACACTCACAGCTCAATGAAGCTCCCTTCTTTAAGGTGTAGGGTATAAATACAGCCGCAAGCTTTGGGACGAACTTTCACCTCTCCAACGGAAAGTGCCGTAACATTTCCTAACCATGGTTTTGTATCAAGCGGAGGGGATGTATGAAGATTGACAGTATTAAGAATAAAAATAATAAGCAATATACATCCATCCATCCATCCATCCATTATATGTAACCCCTTATCATATTCAGGGTCGCGGGGGGGGCTGGAGCCGATCCCAGCTGCCATTGTGCGAAGGAGGGGTACACCCTGGACAGGTCGCCAGACTATCACAGGGCTGACACATACAGACAGAAATTTACACTCACATTCACACCTACCAGCAATTTAGAGTCAACAATTAACCTAACCTGCATGTCTTTGGGCTCTGGGAGGAAACCAGAGAACCCGGGAAAAAACCCACGCTAACACGGGGAGAACAAACTCCAAACAGAAGGGCTCCAAGCCGGGTTTGAACCTGCGACCCTCTTTCTGTGAGGCCAAGCGATATACAGAGAAACTAAAAATTAAAAATAAAACTTACTCCCATGCTTTGTGGTGACATTTCTTTTCTTTTTTTTTGTAAACATCTTTTCGTTTTTTAACTCTGATGTTAATGAGCAGCTTGGTTTTTGCAACAGTCCCTGTAAATATATAACACTTTATAATCAAATGAACAAGTCTACCGTTTTCTAGACAAGACGAGCAGATTTAACCCCTAAGTTGTTAACGTCTGTACAACAATATTAAATGTCTATCTTAGTTTGAGCAGTTTCTGTTTGTACAGGTAGTTGCACGGAACTTACATTTGTATGGAGCGTGTTCCATGACGAACACAAAACGCAGTTGCATGTGGCCAGTAAGTCGGCATCGATGCAGGCTCGCTGTTGGAGGGTTATATAACCCACTTCCACTCCCCACCAATTGGTTTGGGATGGCACTTAATATGGCAGACCCTCCATTCAAACGGAGTGGAAGTAGGTAGGGAGAGGGTGTAGGAGGCGGTTTGAGAAAGGATCTTTACTCTCACAAATTTTAATTTTCTAGAAACTGCAGGTAAGGTAAGTTAAGGGATGAAGGAAGTATGTAGTAAAGTTTATGTTAGGAGTGAGGGAGTTATTCTCCTTAAAGTGCAGTCATGCAGGGTTATGTGTGTGTGTTAATGTGTCCAGTTTTTACCTGTACTGCATCTTTGTCAGCAGGATCGAGTGTGTTATCCAGAGTGTTCCTTCTACCTCTCTGGTCCAGTGTGGAGTAGGCATCTGAAGAGGAGAAACAGATGTTAAACCAGAGGTGTGTGTGTGTGTGTGTGTGTGTGTGTGTGTGTGTGTGTGTGTCTGTGTGTGTGTGTGTGTGTGTGTGTGTGTGTGTGTGTGTGTGTGTGTGTGTGTGTGTGTGTGTGTGTATGTGTGTGTGGTCACACTTGCCTGGTCCCAAGTCATTCATTGGAATCATTTCCCGGTCCCCTTTGCCCCCTGTGTAATAAAGACACAAAAACAATGAGCATCAATATGTGATGAAAAATGGTTTTGTTCCCACAGAGAGGCAGTGTATCAACTGCAGCACATAGAAACACGGCGACATTGTAAGGAGTGCTGATTCTGACAATGCTCAAAACCACTGGATTTGGAAACATAAAAAGCTGTTGCCATATTTGAATTAAATCAGTCTTTAGAGCAGTCAGAATTGGACCAGTGTGCAAAGTTAAATGATATCGTGAAAAATGTAATATGCATTAGCAAATTAAACAGTAAGACAAAATGCCATATTTAAAGATATACATCTGGGGCTTCATTACAGAGAAATATCCCAACTGCTTGTCCTATCTTAACTTCAGTTTCAAAGATAGGACTTTTCCTTTCTTCCTATTATAGAAGTAGTTCCTAATCTCATGGCTGTGTTCTATCCTATCTCAGACATCCTATCTTATCTTAACTTAATAAATCCTAACTAGATCTGTACATTTGATTCTTTAAATCGGCATAAAAATGGGTTCTATGGGTACCCACGAGTCTCCCCTTTACACACATGTCCACTTTATGATAATCACATGCAGTTTGGGTCAAGTCATAGTCAAGTCAGCACACTGACACACTGACATTGTTTTTTGTTGTTAATTGATTTACAATAATATATACATACATTCGCATAGAGCAAGCATAATTGCCCACTCCCATGTTGATTAGAGTATTAAATACGTGACAAATCTCCCTTTAAGGTGCGATTAATTTGCAATTAATTACAATTAACTGTGGACAATTATGCCATTTATCGCAATTAAATCATTTTTAATTAATAAGATAAGATTGATAAGATAGACTTTCTTGTCCCGAAGGAAATTTGTCTTGGACACATTCAGTATCTGCTGTTAAGAAATACAAAATATTATGTATATATAATACATGGTCCGGGAAATTTAAAGCGTCATCATACGGTTTTTAGTAGCCTTTCATGCATTATATTTCTGTGTTGTGTTGTTCCCCATCTTCCTTGTCATTGCCATACAGACCTAACAACAGGGCTGCAGCCATTTTTGGCAGTTATTTTTGAATTTAGGACAGGGTCTATGCCATCCTAACTTGGGATTACTAACTTCCCTAAGTTAGTACAGTTCTGTAATAGCTAAATTCCTATCCTAAGATAAGATAAGATTTTTTTTCCTAAATGCATTTAGGAGACATGTTTCTGTAATACCAAAATTCCTAAATGTCAACCTAAACTGAGATAAGATAGGATTTCAGACTCAGGAAGTTTCTGTAATGAGGCCCCCTGATCGCTAATGGTTTAACTTCCAGCAGTAGGTCATATGCTACAATACAAACACAAAGGCAATAAGTCAAATACTTTAACTGGACAGGAGACACTGCTTTCACTAATGAAACCGTGAGATACTTGGCCTTGCAGAGCAGCACACTTTACATGCATGAGTTTCCCTTTTGCTTCCTGACCTTTGTCTATGAGCGGCAGGGTGCTGTCCTCATATCCTCCGTTGGCCCTGGTGTTGTTGCTGGGGGGGTTCAGGTTGACCATGAAGTCCGTCTTCTTCCAGCCGTCCTTCTCCAAAGTGCGCCGCAGCTCCTTGTAGCCCCACACTGTCTGCAGCACCAGGCCGGCCCCACGCACCTCCCGCTCAGAGCGATTACTGGTGATCCCAGTGGACAGGAGAGGCAGAGAGTGGGAATTAAAAACAAGATAGGACTTATGATGCACACATAATGAAGTATTTCAAGGTTGCAGTTTCAACTGGCCACAAACACGTAGACACGGACAGAAAAAGATCTCACGCCATACCCGTCCTTGTTAATGAGCACCAGTCTCTCTATTCCCTGCGAGGCCCTGAGGGTCTTGGCTGCTTCCATGCTGGAGCCCAGCACCTCGTGGAGCGTGCTCAATACCGACACCACCGTCTCTTCCGACAGCGCTCGCACCGGCTGACTCTGACCACCGCCGGGCAGGTTGGCCACCAGGTGAGGCACCGCATGTTTGCCTGACAAAACAAGTACGAGAAGAGCATTAACAATTAAAACACACTTAAAAACGGACTCTATCCTCTTGACACAATAAATCATTGTGCAACAGAGCGCTTCAAGTCTCACCTAGTAGATCTCTGTTGCGTGCGTCAATGGCCATGTTGCGAAGGGCTCCAGACATGGCGCGGACCACGCGGTCATTGCCGTGGGCCAGCAGCTCAGTCATCATGGGCAGACCCTTCTCCTGGCGCAGCAAGGCACGGATGTATCGCCCATACTAAACGGACACACAATTAAATTTTTGTTTCATTTAATTAGGGCACTAACTACTCTACATTTTGTTGTATTTTCAGACACAGCCCAATCCAAATGCTTGATGATACATGCACTGTTTTACAAGTGCCCCTCTAGCACTAATGTGTACAAACAAACCTTTGCATGGTCATTTTCCAAGTGGTTTCCCTTTGTAAGGGGAACCGATTATTTGTATCATGTGAATCTAATTTCAAATATATCCATAAAACAAGTGCACAAAGCACCGACTTTGGTTAAATTTGCATGAAGACAGCCATATAGTACATTTACAGCATTTTGTTGTACATAATACCGTTCAGAGAAACCTTAATTATTGAGTGCTACAGGAATGAGTCCTAAAACCCAGAAATGAGTTAGCATTTTAGCACTTCCGGTTCCCTCATCTGGAAGTCAATGGGTTTTTTGAATGGGTTTTCATTTAGATGCCTGAAATAAGGTCTGCTTAAGCTTAAGAGATTTTCAAGTTTTTTTCTACAACCTAGAATACATCAATAAATACCCCAATCGTGAATTTTGAAGCCTTTATGTGGCTTTAAAAAGGCACTTGCTAACAAGTGGCTAAATGAGACTACTAAACGTCATCACTTCGACTTGTCCGCCTTTACAGCCTCGTTGTGTATACTCGCACTTATGCGTCTGTGGTGTAGTTCACTTATAGCCTAACGTTTGCTGTTTTCTTCTGGCGACTGCTTTCATACTTCAAAAATCATGAAGGTGGTGTTTATTTGTGAAGATTATCTTGCTGAACAAAACGTGTAGGCCTAAGTATCATAAGCGTTTGTTTGCCACAGAGTTTATTTTCTGCAATAATCCAAAACCCAATGCAAAAATCCCATCGGGGTTTTGTCAAGGGAACCCAGGGCGATGCTAAATTCCTGGTTGGCCTACAAAAATACATCCCTGTATTTATATATGGAGGTACGCAAGTCTGGCATTAGGCGTCTTTCCCAAGGAGACTTAAAGCGTAAGAACTCCCATTTCCCCGGATTATTCCATTCTAATCTTACGAGCGGCAGTCTTAAACTCTTAGCCACAGTACTTAGAAAGTGTCATTCAAAACTGGACATGCCTCCTTTATCCCAGGGGATGACAGTAAGTGTTTCCTCTGCTGTAATGTGTGGATTTCCAAGGTCAGGACAAGGTCAAAGTAGAGGCAAGTAAAGTAATGGGAGTGATCCAAGAAAAGGCAAGCAAGCACTTTGGAAATGAGTGTGTACTAATGCCTTAGTCCACTCCCAAAACACCCTCAGATTGGATTGACTACCATCTTACAAGCTGTTTGGCATGCTGTACGCTGTAAGAGCTGTGCACAGGTCTGTGTTCATGTTTGTTCGGGTCCCACAATCTGGGATAATGTACACACTAGTGTGTGTGTGAAGGCCTTTGTACACCAAGTCCGTATTTTTCTTCTGACATTGTCGCACATTTAAAAATAAATATGACTTCATGTTTCGTCAATCACGTTTACACACGTTTAGCCACCGCTAATGTCATTCATTCATTAGCCCCATTGGGACTAGCGCTATCTATGAAACCACGTAATTAATTCAGTTTTGTCTTGCAATGCAAATTTTTGCAACGAATAGAACAATAAAACGTATCGGACTCAGTGTGCGAGGTTTCTGCGCTTTCTGACTTTATCGGAAGACGGATTAAAAAAACGCATACAAAAAAAATACGGACTTGGTGTGCAAAGACCTTTTTACTCAGCACAGGGAGTGTTGGTGAACTGGAATAGGATAATAATGGATAGCGGTTCTTACAGTCCAGCGTCCGGCACACAGGTTCTGAACGGCTCCAGCCGAGGCTTCCAGCACGGTGGGGTTCTTGGACTCCTTTAGCAGAGAGGTGTAGATGCGGACCACCTCCGGCTGGTACAGCAGCTCATAGCCTACAGGAAAGAAGAAGAGAGTGGGGAAGTGTGGAGAAGCAAGTGAGGATAGCAGGAGTGATTGATGGGAATATGCAGAAGAAACGGGAGGGAGATGGGCAAAAGGAGGTTTGAGAAGGACAAATATAAATGTTATGAACAAATGCATTTTTTCACTTTTTCTCTACTGCATGATACATATACAGTACAAGTGTTGACTGAGCCGGTGGTTACCTTTAGCAAGTGTGGTCCTCTTTGGAATGTCTATTATGTCTGCAGCTGCATCCTCTTCTTTCCTACCTGGAATCAAACATTACAGCCTTAGAAACACACAGCGTCTAAACATGATACATTTATTTTAGAGAATTAGTTCTACGTTTTTTTCTAGTTTGGTTAGACGTAAACTATGACCAAAAACTGAGATTCATGAGGCATGCAGGTTAGTACTAAGACAGTTACAAGCTCAGCTACTCTATTACTACAACAATAACAACAACAGGCAGCAAAAGCAAAGTGCAGTCGTACAGAGGTAAAGAGCTTACCTTTGGAAAACCACTCATCTGTAGCCCAGCGCGGAAAAGGGGAGAGAAGAATAGGGAGGAGGGAGGAGAGATAAAAAAGGGTTGAAGAGGGAGAGGAGAAAGGCAGAACAGGAGGAAGAGAGAGCATTTACAGTAAGTAAAAGGAAAGCAGCCATAATTGAGCCACCCAGTTTAACACCTGCTTACATCCCAACAGCACTGCTGCCACCACTCAGACATCAGCAATGTGACATGCCAAGTATGCAAATGCCAAATAAAGCAAAACAAAGGGCACAGTGTAACCATTTTATATACAGTACACACACATCACATCGTAACTGCTCTCTACGGCATCTGTTTGAGAATTTGTTGCCGTAATATATATCTGGGCAGGTTAAATTAAAAATGAACAGAAAAGCATTTACTTAACCAATAAACTGATGTCCAGTGTGTGATATCAAGTGATCTGACACAGTTCTTGTGTGCTACTCCAATGAGTGATCTTTCTTGCATTGCAGCTACTTTGATGCAATCTTCTCTTTCATACAGTAATACAGTGGTTCCCAACCTGGGGTCTGGGCCCCCCTTAGGGGGCGGGGAGCAAAGATCACAGAGGATGAGCCAGGATTTGTCTCCTCTGAGGTTGTGAAATTTAGATTTGCTCGGTATAACTAAAATCATAAAAACATACTTACTGGATAATTTATACAAAAGTCTGTACATAAAACTATTTAAAAAGATATATACGAAATATTCTGCTTCAGTTCTTATTTGTTGGCATTTAGTCTTTCAAAAACAACATTATCACTGCAGCCAGCTTCAAGGAAAAAAGGTTGGGAACCTACCTAGTCTGGTGGAGGCAAAAACAATAATATTTGTTTGTTGCAGCTTTACATTTTCTTAATTCTTCATTATTATTTTTTTGTTAACATGTAAACTGTTAGTGCTTTTATGAATAAATTGCATTGCATTCTATATTGCCTCATTATATCCAAGTAAAAAGAAAAATTTAAAAAACAAAGAAAACTACTAGAGAGGATATACAACATCTGACTTATTCATATGAATGTTGGCAGATGCAAGATTATGTTATAATAACATATTCAAAGCCACAAAACAGTAAAAAGGGGGTGTGTAGTTGGGGGAAAAAATCAATACTCTCAGTGAAACACAAACAGAGAGCAGCAGGAGAAAGGATGAGCTTTCTCGCAGTTGTGGAAATTGCTAACATTCCTGGGCGAGTGAGTGGTTTTGTTTGTGCAAGTGTGTGTGTGTGTGTGTGTGTGTGTGTGTGTGTGTGTGTGTGTGTGTGTGTGTGTGTGTTAGTATCAGTTTAGTGAGACAGTGACATCACCGCAAATGTTCCTCCTACTGACTGAACAAATACAGTCTCTCTCTGACACAGACCTTTGCTCTTGCGAGAGCTGAAGCAGCCCCCCTTCTGGCTGGAGGGGGCGGGGCCCTGGTTGAGGGGCGCGGCCTCCTGGTAGCGCTCATAGCCGGGGATTTCACGATGCACGTGATAGGACAAGTTCCTCAGCAGGCACACGCTGTTCTCTATCAACTGCAAAGATGGAGGACAATCAGTGGGGGATGTGGAGGAAAGAGATAAGAGGAGAAAAAAGTTAGAATTATTCAAATGAAAACTCTCAACCTGCCTAGTATCTCACTAGACTTACATTACATCACCTCCTCGCAAATCACACACCCACTTGTTTTAATAATTAATTATATTTGGTTTAAAAGAGCACTCCATTGATTTAGCATTGCACTCTTATTAACATTGTCAGACTTAGAATGGACTGTTTGGGGAAAATGGGATCAATATTGATACAGCAGAACCAGTCTTTTGTATTCCATAAATTACCCACAATGCGCTGACAGTTTGGTCGGAGATTTGGGTGTGTTATGCATGGATGTATTAAGAGAACTGGATACAGCGTTGGAGTAGGGCTCCTGTTCATTCCTATGAGAGTTGCTCAGTGGCCCATGAAGCCAAACTGGCTCAACTGCCGAGTGATAAACAAGGACTATGGAAAGGAGGCTGGGTCACATTTCTAAGACGAAAACACGCATAACTCCCAAACCGGACAACGTTGTGGTAGCGACCTGTCAATCACAAGGTAGCCACGCCCTAAAGCATCCCCTGCTTTATGGTCTATTTGACTTTAAATGGGACCATAAGTTACTAAATGAACATCATGCTGTATTGAAGAAGACTTGAAACTAGCGATTGAGACCATAAACTCAGGCTCAATTTCTCACAGACTTCTATACAATCAGACTTCTTTTTGCAACCAGAGGAGTCGCCCCCTGCTGGCTGTTAGAAAGAATGCAAATTTAAGGCACTTCCAGATTGGCTTCACCTCTCAGACCCGGAGGTTGCCTCCTGGTAAGTTCACTTCATTCTAACTATACCCCCCCATATTTTTTTCTATTTTCTAACTTGTAGTCTTCAGCCCCAACCGATGCTGACTCAAGTGACATCACCTGAGGCAATTTATCAGACTTTGCACATCTCCCTCTGGAGCCACAGTTATTCATATAACTTTTTTCCCCCCACATACTCCCAAAGACATGTAAACAGACTGATGTGTAAAATTGGTTCCCCTTTAATATCAAATAAATCAGAGTTCCGCTTACCTTATTGTCAACGTCTTTACAGTCAATCTGGGATTGGACAATGTACATGAGCGAGTCGACCAATCCTGTGCACTCCCTCAGCTTCCTCCTTGCCTCGCTTCGCTCTGAACTCACATTTCTTTGCAGGAGTGGAAAGTTGAGAAGAGGAGAAACAAGAATGTAAAACAAAACGTGGATTAGCAGTGTGAATGGTTGGAGAAATAATTGAGGCAGTTAAGAGGTTAAAGGGGACAGGAAAGAGTCAATTTGAGTGACTACAAAAGGATTCCAGTACACAATGCTTGAACACACCCCCAAGAGTTGTTTGAATGAAACTCCTGTTAAATCTACTGGTTTACAAAGAGAGTACAGTTTGGCGAGATCAAGTTACAGCTCTGGACCAGAGCTGCTCTCTGACTCAGTCCCACTTAGAGATCTAACAGGACTGGATGGATGGAAACGTGTGGAAACGGAGATCCAGTTAGTTCTTCGGTCAGTGATGTAGAAGGCATGTAAAGAAAGGAACATAAGGGAGAAAACGCTGTGGAATGATACTCAGCCTTGGTCTTTTGTGCCGGCCTGTTTTTCACAGTGACAGGCCTGCCCTCTCACACAATACCAGGACACATTCCCTTACACAGCATGGGGCACCGATTCCACTTCACTGCATAGTTCAGGAAGTTTATTTACATGTTGCAGTCGGCAAACAAAGAAAAGCTTTTCGAAGGGAAAAAAAGAAAAGCTTTAAATTTGCTATATTTATAAAATTCTCAATTTGTCAAGTGTGGTCACTGGAAGCAAATCCTCTCTGTGCACAGGAAGAGAGTGAAATACAAACTCCACTATTAAACAGAAAGTGAATGCTTCGATCAGAGGAGGATGGATTAATCCGTGTTCGACCTCTTTACGAAGACCCGCTGGACAATTTACTGACACGGTTGCTCTCCCGAAAATAACACATAACTCAGACTCCAACACAAACTCCACTGAAGCACAAAAATGCCAAAATTCTATCGGGTGAGGCCAGTCTGGCAAAATAGGAATGTGACCACCATCAGGGGGAAAACTAGGATCAACATCGACCGGGCCTTCGATTCAAGGAGGGACCTTCGATTGGTTTTGGGTATGGAAACGGACCCCAAGCTGGTAAAATTCCTATTGGACAGGTAAGCTAACATAACATAAGCTAACATCAACTACTGCCAAGCATGTGGAATACATAGTGATATTGTGCTTTTAGCTGGCTAATGTTGCAAACGTTTATCAACCTGATACCCGTCAATCACATTCAGTCTTGTTTGTGTCTCCTCACTGTTTTGACCGACACTCGCAAGCGTCTATGTAGTGCGAGTGCGAGCAGTTTCAAAATCATCAGACAACTTCTCCTTACACTTCTTAATTAGATTTGAAGACACTGTTGATCAATGCTCAGTATAGTTTTAAATCACTTATCAGTATCAGTATCTATAAAAATGAAAACATATACTGTATTTTAATGACAGTGCAGATCTTCTACTCCATGGTGTACTGAGACGATACTGTCCAGACCATTTCTGCAAATACCAAACTTTTGAAGTCTTCCAAGATTACCAAGTTATTCACACATACTTTTCTAGACCTAGACCTAATTAACCGTGTGGTCAAGGGGAATGCATAGATAACAGTCAGAACATACTGTTTACACTGTATGTGTCAATGCCCCACTGTCCTCTGCCTGCTCCCTCCCTGTGACATTCTCTTCTTCCCCCTCTTCCGATCTCACTGTGAGGCTGCACTTCTCTTCAGCTCTGCTAGATCTCTTATTTAATAAATAACTAACATTTAACCCTTAAGGCTATTAATGAGCACAATATCAAATTAAATAAGATATCCTGTTTATATGTGCTAGCAGTCCGAGTAAAGGCTTGCGACGCGCACAATAAACACAAACTTTTGAATATGATGGACCTGCATGAAGAGCTTGGTGCTTATTTCTTTCTACTGAAAGTGTAGCAGTTATTGTATGGATATTACCCAAAAATAGAAAAGCAATCAGAAGCATTTTCTATCTGTTAAAACTGATTATAAAAACGAAATAAAATGTCTTTAATGGGCATTTTTATTCTGACTTGATCATCCTGCTGATTATAAGTAAAGGTGTGGAAATTTCTCGATTCTAAGATGCATCGAGATGCGGACGTGAAAGATTCTGCATCGATGCAGTGACAGGACATAATCAGGAGTTTGGTTTCATTTCAGCACAGTGTGAGACTTTACTGCATTTTGCTGTCATTTACTGTCATGTTAGTTTCTCTCCTCTGATCTCTGTGTTTCCCCGAGGGCAAAGCTAACAAACACACCGTGTGCACAGAGCTGAGAGACGGCACTCTGCAGTTCCCTAGCTTGTTGCTCTCGCTAGTTGCTACCAATATCAACTCCATATAAACATTCAACAATGTTGGGATGAAAAAATGTGCATGTAGGCTGAAACTCGCCCGTGGTGTTGTTATGTCGGGAGATGCAGTGACTTACACCAAGTAAGAGTAGAAGAGCTATGAGTATGGGGAGAAGTCCACAAGTCGCTCGGCTAATTTATGCAGTGTAAAATGCTATAGGCATGCAGGAAGTGCTATGTCTTAGAGCTGCTATGTGAAAACCGTATTTTTGTAGAATTACAGCACACTTGTAATGCACTGCAGGATTTATGTTTGGTTTTTGTAATGATTATGTACTGAGGTGGGTCACAGATACTGGTATTGAAAAGATTAGGCTTTTTATATTATAGACTGTTGTAGTCTGTTTTTTGAAACACTTTCTAAATAAAAAGGGATCAGAATTATCTGACTGTTTGTATTAATTGAAGAGAAAGTAGCCATGTGCAGTAATATAAAAATTGAGGATGCGATATGTTGTGATGTAACGAGAATCGTTGTGTATTCGAAACATTGACAGGTGATAATCAAATAATCGAATCGTGAGGCCAGTGAAGATTCACACCTCTAATTATTAGTGGAATAAAAGTCTTTACATAAACATAGCTTCTCTCCTCTCTCCGTGTTCATCAAGACCACTCCATGATGTTTTTCCCCTCTCTTCTGCTCTGTTAACTGCTCCCTTCCTCCCTAATACATCCCACTGCTCTGTCAGTCTGTTGAGCTGGCATGTTTCCATCTTCCTCACTTGTCTACCATCTCCCCTCCCTCCTTCCACCCCATTCATATCATCAGTAGCAGTCAAACAGCTTTTCCTTCCATACCTCAGGCAGCCTGCTGTGTTGGTGAGGGCCGTCTCCCACTCAAGATGTCTGGGCTTGCAGTTCTCCTCCCCTCCTCCTGCTCCGTTGCTCCCTCGCTCCCAGCCTGAATGGGGCACCATCACCTCGTCGGAGAGGGCGTGCAGTGCATGGTCCACGATCTCCATTTTCACAGAGTCGTGGGACGACAGGTTCCACAGCGTCCCTGCGAAAAAAAGAATAATGTAATTATGAAGCCTAACTCAATTCTTGCTAAATGTCACTTTAAACGGTTGAATGTAATAATATTTTCACACAACAAGAAGGTGTAGAAACATGGGAACATCCAAATATTACAACTAAGGCTATAAATAAGTGTGGGAATTTTCGAAGCCGGTGTCTTTTTGGATATGTTTGACATTTTCAACACGTTCTATAGTATGTTTTTTGTCTCATGATGAACAAACTACCAAAAATGTGATAAAATAAAGTTATCTCAAAAGGAATCTAGTTGTAGTTTTGTAAATAGTGACCCTGCAAGATCCCCAGTCTTTGCAAAATATTATAGTCTGTGACTAAAACCTCCAAGACTTAAGACACATTGTCTTAAAATGTGAGAGGGTGTCAGACTTCATTCTTTTAAAAGTCTTTTAAAAGTCTCCTTGTGTATGGTAGACATTTCTGCCGTTTCCCATTGAGCTGATTGGTCAGTGGTGCTGTTGCATGTGCCTCTAACCTGTGATGGTGTCAGTGAGGTCCTGGTCACGGGTCTTCCTCAGCAGCCTGACCAGAGCAGGCACCCCGTCACAGTTCTTGATGGCGATCTTGTTGTCTTGATCTTTTCCATACGAGATGTTCTTTAGCGCTCCACAGGCTGCGTAGTGAACCTATAACAAAAGGTGCAATAAAAGCTTATTGATCCATTGAGTATCATGGAGTATCACTGCTCTCACATACATGGATTTAGTCTAGTAGAAAACAGTGTTGTGCCCTTGTAACTGTTAGATTGTACTACGCAAATGACATGGGTCTTGGAATTTCTACTCATGCAAGTAATTGTCTATAATTGATAATAACTACTTGGCCACATTTCTGACATATTTTCACTATAAAGCAGTGTTAATTTCAGCACAAGTTCATGAACATCCTATAATCAATATTGCATGTCACTTTTACATACATTTGTACTGTGTAATTGAAATTGCTGAGCATGTTTGCATCGTACTACACAGCTGATCAACACACTCACACACAAACAGAGACACAAAGTGTGTGTAGTCTTTGGAACCACTTAAAAACGTTAAGAACATGCATTCGCCGTTTGACCCATTTCTCCAGCCAGCAAGTCATCCGACACACACTCAGACTTCAAACTTGTCACTGGCCGTAGAGCATGAAATGTGAAATTAAGATGCTTCTTTGCCTCGAAACTGGAATGCATGATGTGGTTTGTCTGGTTTTGCCCGTACAAAGATCAGCAAAAACCTACCGCAGCTTGTGCTAAATGAAAGGGAATCATAGAAAAACCCCAGAATGTTTTGGCTGAAACTATATTTAGCACAAATGTTGACCTACGGGATTTGATCAAGAGAAGTCAAATACGTAATGCTTATTTCTATTTCCCTTTCAAATCTGTATTAGAGCCGAGTCTCAAGTTCACCTTATCTCAGGCCGATGAACTGTCTATTGCATAAGAAATACACTACATCCCTTAAGCCTCACTTTTACCCCACCTAGTCAAATCACAACACACTTCTAGTGAGCAAAGAATGAACAGAAAGCCATGGAGAAAAACAGCAAACTGACCTCTTTGTTTGGGTTGTCAAGCATACAGACCAGAGCTGGGATTCCTTTCAGTCGACGCACATCACACTTCACCTGGAAAGCAAAAAGGATGGACATTAACGCTGAGGGGCCAAGGAAAGACCAGTTTACTGTTTCTTTAAACAGCCCAGCATATCCAAATTATGTCAACATCAATCAATTAAAAAAGTAAAAAAGACACAATGATGTACAGACAAATTTAATCAGAGCACCAATGAAGAAAAGAAAAGCACAGGAGAGCATATTAAAGATCCTCAGTGAAGAAGAAATATCTTGTAAAATCCTTATGGCGTAAAAAAAAAGTACCCAGGCTGTGCAAATTCATAAAGGAAGTCCCACCATGACAGCTGAGTTTTAATAGTATTACTAGTCTTTTACATGTTGTTGCTAAAAGTCTAGTCATGAGCCTGCTGTCCTATAAAACTAAACTTCCCTTCGGAACAGACAATCTGCATATTCCAGCCATCTGCGGCTCCATATTATGATTTTGGGTAACACTTTATTTGGATAGTCTGCCTACAAATAGTTTATAGAGTATTGGTAACATTTCAACAGCTTGTGAGTTGAGATTCAACGATACAACTGTTTCAATTGAACTTCAAGTTCAACTAAATCATTCTGAGAATATTTAGCTACGTTCATGAATTGTCACATAAATTCTCTAATTCACAGATAATCTGTTAAACATCTACAGACAAAGTGAAACAGTTGTAATTGAAATCTTACAAATACTCTATAAACTACTTGTTGGTGGACTATCCAAATAGTGTTACCTTATATTTTTTCCTTCTTACAGTGAAACTGCACAAAGTTAACACTGCCTTTCTCCTTTTTTATCATCATTGTTGAGGAGGCAACAATACGTCATCTTGTTTGAATAAACTTTATTGAAATTGTCACTAGACAGAAACAACCGCAGGCTCCGTGCTTACATTCAGTGTGAGCATAGAAGTCACAGGTTGGTGCAGAAAGGCATCAAAACATGTAGTGTGAGTTAACACGACATACAAGATCAATAAAGACACAGAGTGTCTGCCCAGCTTGAGACAGACTTCCTCACTGGATGTTTTTCTTTCCTTGACTGTTAAGTTTTGCTATTGTAAACACAACAAGTGCATTACCACATGGTTAAGCAACCAGCAATGCTGACTGAGCATTGACTTCACTGATCAATAAGTGAAATCTATTAGCATCTTTTTAGTTCCAATTCAAAATCAATATCCAATATTCAGAGATCCAAAAAAAAGGGTTGTCACTGTTTACTCCCTGAAATTAAGTTTTCCATCCATCCAGCTACTCCTTATCTTACTCCCACTCATGTAGAATTATTACTTCCGGTCTGTGGCTCTACTATATCCCCTATCATACATGCCTCAGTCATTCCTAGAAAACACATGACTAACATCCTGAGAGATAGCGCGCTGATCTCTGCGCTCTTCAACTAATTGCTTTTAACTAAAGTATCCAATCTACATTACACTGGATACACCACCGCTTTACACCATAAAAACAAATGCTTGCACATGTGCATCTCTTACTTTATCATTCTTGTAGGTGAGATGCTGCAGGTATGCAGCTGCGTTGCTCCTGACGGGGTCCAGCCTGTAGTTCAGCATGGCGATGACCTCTGGCAGCTCCGGTTGACGCCAGCCGCCGGGGCCGGGGCCGGGAGCTTTCCTTAGAGTGCTGTCCAATGAAGCCATGCTGCCTCTTTCACCCTGGGCCAGTGGCGCTCCTCCTCCCCAATAGTACATGTCCCCTGGGCCGCTCATGTCACCATCCAAGGTACCCTCGTAACTCCTGGGGAGGGAAGAGGATAACATATGTGAATGTACACACTTTTCATCTTCATCTTTTCATCATTTCTCTAAAATATAAATGACTGTGAAAGGAACATTATTATGAGCACTTCTTACACACAAACATCACTCTGGAAGATGACTCAGAGACATTACATACAGTGCATACACACAGAACATACATCTAGATGTTACTCATCCCTGAAACACAGATGAGTCACTACAAAAACACGCAGCTTACCCAGTCCTGCGTGGGGGCCCATGGGGGAACCCATGAAGGTTGCGGGGTACGGTGCTGTAGTGCATTGGGTGTCCCATGCCATAGTCAGGCTCATCATAGCCCATGCTGCGCTGGTCATCCTCCAGACCGTACGGTTCTGGGACAAACCTCTGGATTGAGGATAGCTCCATGGCACTTCCCATACGCCCCACCTACACAGGGACACGGTCCAAAATAATGCAAGTTACAAGCCAAATGCTGTGGCAAATTTAGGCTATGGCTTTAAAACAAATGGTGTACTCCTGTAATCCTATTCAATTCTTAACATATAGCATAGAAGCAAAACAGCAAAATTAGCAAGTGAATCTTGAAGTGTCAGCAGACCAAGTTAAAACCCTGTTAAAAGCAAGTGATACAATGACTATGTTTACATGCACACTAATATTCTGAATATGACAATATAGTGAGTTTGATACAGGTCATGTAAACAGGATATTCCATTTAGATATCCTGAATTATTCCAAGTGGAGCATTCTCAGATTAAGACATGTGGGATATGCAGATATTATTCAGGTTTTAGGAGCATTCTTTGGACATGTATACATCACATTCAGAATATGCGTCTCAACTGGGGTTTTTCTGGCAGTTTGGGACACACAGCCTCTTGCCTGTTTACAGCTCTGCGCGTTGTACACAAACCAACTAGTCGACAGTTTGTAGAGATGCAAAAGAAAAGCCCATATTTTTGGCCAGAAGGGGAAACACACCTACTTTTCAACATTATGAAAGACTTGGATATCAACAGGTTTTTGGTAGGGCTGTCAAAGTTAACGCGATATATATACTGTATATACACAAGATATGTGAATGAGAATGGGTTCTATGGGTACCCACAAGTCTCCCCTTTACAGACATGCCCACTTTATGATAATCACATGCAGTTTGGGGCAAGTCATAGTCAAGTCAGCACACTGACAGCTGTTGTTGCCTGTTGGGCTGCAGTTTGCCATGTTATGATTTGAGCATATTTTTTATGCTAAACACAGTACCTGTGAGGGTTTCTGGACAATAGTTGTCATAGTTTTGTGTTGTTAATTGATTTCCAATAATAAATATATACATACATTTGCATAAAGCAGCATATTTTTCCACTCATGTTGATAAGAGTATTAAATACTTGACAAATGTCTCTTTAAGGTACATTTTGAACAGATAAAATGTTTTTAACTATGGACAATCATGCAATTAATCACGATTAAATATTTTAATCGATTGACAGCCCTAGTTTTTGGATATGTGCAAATATCGCAACGCCAACCTTTTCAAGGTGGTGATTGAAGGAATTAAAGAGCGAGGCTGTGTTCGCACGATTGAACAAGTCTGCCGTCGGTTACATTAATCAGAGTATGCACGGCTGCATGTAAACGGGAATAATAGTAGAATATTCATTTGCAATGTAAATAGCTTAGTAGGAATATTGTCTGTTTTTTTTTTTAATAAGGGCAGTCAATGACTGTTGAACATACCTGTGGCTGAGCAGCATAGGGGTCCAGTTGGTTCCTGCTGGGGGCTCTGTAGCTTGGATCCAGAGTTCTGTAACCATCTGGATGAACCGGTCTGGAGATAGGAGGCACAGGGAAGTTGAGCATGACAATAGAGAGAGATGGAAATATTGGCCAGATTATCATTTGAATTGCAAAGTTAATGTCTCGATGGTTTGAATCCTTGATCAGCTGGACTTACATGAACTTTCGACATACTAGTTTCAACAAAAACTATACCTGTAGCGATCATCCATGCGAGCTCCCCTGCTAAGGCTAGCGTAGGCATCAGCTGGGGGTCCAGTGCGGTAGTCGTCGTAGCCCCCTGGCGGTGCGTAGTGGTAGTTGCGGGGCACGGTGTGAGTGGGGTAGTCCATGGGCACGACACCACCGGGTGCCTGTCTGTAGACCACGGGTGCAGTGTAGCCCCCCATACCTGTCACTGAACCCCCACCATCCAGGGAAAGTGTGTCTGACACGGAGGGGATGACTGTGCGAGTGGTGGTGGTCTTTACCACTTTCTTTACCTTAAAGAGCAAAAGAAGGGAGGCAGGAGACGAGATTCAACAGTTAATATTTACAATCTTAAACTGATGTCACTTATGCCCCTTTCACACTGTGGACTCAACCAGGGTTGAACCAGGGATGGTTGTGTGTATGAAAGGGTTAACCCGCATTGATCGACTCGTCTTTGCAACCCAGGTCGAGAGGTGGGTCGGACCAGGATTGGACCAGGGTTGATTTCGATGTGAAAATAGTATAACGTTAAAACGAACATAACAAGGCTGCTGAATGAGAGAGACATCCGCCGTTACGTTACAGGGAAGCACACCGTGTTAATAATACCTCCCGGTACCGCCAGCTGTACGCACATCTGTTTTTAAAGCGTGTTTTCACATCTTCTATTTGTAACGTTATCTTATTAAACTTTTATCTTTCAAAATAAACCTGCTAAAAGATCCATCTGTCATCTGTTCTCTCCGTTGTAAACCAGACCTGGTTTATTACTTTATCAAGCAACTAGCAAACTAAATGAAATATAAACTCATTTTATTATGTTTGGACAAACTCTCATATTATCCAACAGTTGCCACATGTCCAGCTGAAAAACTTTAGTAGGTCTACTATATGAAGCCAATCTTTGCTGGGATGGTGGAGTGAGTGGAATACACATTTCAGTCTTCAGAAGTGTCTAATCCTTTTGTAAAGGTTGCCTATATTATCATATTAGATAACATAATGTAGTATAATATATGATAAATGGGTACTGTAGATAGACAGAGGAAAAAAGGTTCATGTTGATTAATAGATACTGTAAATCTGTACAGTATGTTGTCTGTATGTGTTTGCATACCTTACAGCTCCATACATACAACATAGTTAAACATTTTATAAAGCTAAAAATGATGTGTACTATATTTACACTGTTTCCCAAAAACATGCATTTTTCTGTGACATTTTATGTTTTTGCACACATTGATGATGCCACTTTCATCCCTCTCTCTATAATCCTCCCGTTTGAATGCATTTAACATAAATGTCAGTATATGTGTGCTCTACAGTTGTAGCATTGGCTGATTTGACCACGGAGTTGAGAGTGTTGGCTGGCTTGACCGCACATTACAGCAATACGATAGCGTTTCCTGACCATGACAGAGTTAGCATGCAGCTTTAGCCATGATGTCTAGCTCTGCTTTTCTTGCAATGTGTGAAACCCAAAGTGTTTCCATACTTTACTGTATGTGTAGTGTTTACCACTTTGGATTTAAAATGTGAGGGTGCAGGTTGTTTCCATGCACACCCTGCACCGTTTTGTACTTTCACGTTGCGGCCAGCTGTGGTTTGTTTTGGTTGACGGATACGACGTCACGTTACTCAGATTACAACAATAAAAGCAGTAACTTCCTTCTACCTCTGCATAGACTAGGCAAATATATCGATTCTGGCATTAAAAAAAAATATATTTCAAAATCGTTTAAAGAAAGTAAAATTAAAAAAAAAAAAAATCGGGATACATAGGTGAATAATTTTTTTCCACCCCTACTATATGCAACACAAAACGGTTCTAGTCATTTAGTGCTGTAAACTACACACTTTGCAAAGTGAATTTCCATTTTCCATCAACTCATGTTACCGTGGTTTCTGTGCGCCGCGTGGTCCCATCTTCACTGGTCTCTACAGAGACAACAGGTGGCGCCTCCTGGGGATCTTCCTCCACCGTGTATGTCTCCTGCACCACCTGACCAGGCTCCATCCTGAACTGAACACACATTTCAGAGAAAAGCTAAAATATAGATCTTACATGGGATATCTTCAGGGTTAACCTGCTTAAGAATTGAACGTCTGAAACAAGAGAGGGTTCCGAAAGATGCTTACATGATGTGTCCCGTTGATGTAACCCTCGTTCAGTGTCAGCCTCTCTATGTCTGCATCACAAGGAATGCGGCCGTTCTGCAGGGAGGACGAAATACACGTGAGGATCCAACACACACACACACACACACACAGCTTCGGATGAAAGGATGAATATGCATTTATGAACACACACACACATCACAACATTGAGCAGTTGAACCTTTCCAGCCATTCAGAGCAACGACTGCACTCATGTCCAGTGCTGACCTAAATTAAAAAAAATTAAAAGTGGAAGCAGCAACCGTTGTCAACTTTAATTTTATTGGCGCCCAGCTTTATCTTTTGAAGATTAGGCACTTTAATGCTGTGTTCACACTACGAGCGACAAAAGCAACAAAACGGCCAAGCGTGGCCAGCAACATTGTCGCAGAGTCGCCATTGAAGTGTTACTCAAGCGCTTGTTGATGTCGTTAAATAGCACTGGGAACTGGCTAACAGCAAGAATATGTTGCTTCAACATGTCATTGGAGCGCTAAAAAAAGTTGAGGCCAGCTCAACTTTGATTTATAGCGCTTCACGCACGTCACGCACGTCACGCAGCGACACGTGTCGGGCATCAGTTTCTAGATTCATGTCATCAGCTTCCAGTGAAAAGGACTTGTGGCCTGTTGCTTTGTCACTCGTAGTGTGAACACTGCATAAGTTGCTTTGCTGCTGCAAAAGGAAAACACCATTTTTTTTTCTGAGGCGTTACGCGTGGTACGCACAGAGCCGGCACAGACAGACTGCATAATTTAAAATGAGAGAGAATGTATCGGTTACGTGAGATGTGCAAGTAAAAAAATGCACGTTGACATGCTTGAAGTCTAGACACGGGGTAAGAATGACACTGCATGAAATCCAAAGGTATGTAAACATCATGAACATGAACACACACAAGAGGCTTTTATGCATGCGCTCTTCACCCCCAAACACAAACAACTGAATGGAACACACTCATCCAACAAACTGAATGAATGAACTGCGATAATGCAATGAAAAGATGAAATAATTAGTTATGAAATGAATAGAGAGACAAACAAAGAGACAAACTTCTTTCTCTTATGAGTCGACACCACCAGCATTGCCTGCCCGGGAGTGGAGATGGGTGTGGTGCACTTCCCATTCCAGCCACAGGGGGAGCTCTATGTATCTCTCCTGCCGTCTCTGCAGTTTTATCTCCACTACTACGGGGGTAAAGAGGGCACAGCCAAGGGGGGGAATTGCTCAACAGTTGATTAACTGATTCAGAGATGGGATACAGTTGTCTCATGCTGACAGAAATGTTGTATTTTTAAATAGAAAAGCTGCGAATAATACTTGCAGGAGGAGCAGTGACAATCTTTTTAAGTGCCACTCTGCCCATATCGAAGAAACAAGACTTAGTTTAAGCAAATGCACACACTCTTTAGTTCAGATAAGGACTCAGAAGGGGAGAATACTAGAAAGTGCCGGGCAGATGTAAGCGTGTGGGAACCTGTCAGTGAAGATTGAGGTCGGGTTTGTGCTGCCTGGGAGAGTGGCAGAGGCATGCCGAAGCCTTTGGGCTATGTAAACACACACAGGAGAGATAAGAGCCAGCACAGGCTACATTTCTGTCCTGCTCTCACTGTAACACACACACACAAACACACACTCCACCTATATATTTCTGCTCCTTATCAGCCACTAGAATTAATGCGTGCCCACATGCAAGAGCGACAAACGAAAGAGAGAGAGTGAATGAGCGGGAGAGCCCAGTTGTTTATGAGAGTGTGTTTCAAAGGTTGCTTCAGGGCTCAAAGTGTGTGTGTGTGTGTGTGTGTGTGTATGTGTACGCTGGTTTACTCACGCACGCTAATGACCGAGCGTGTCAATAAGGAAGCGAAAGAATGAGCGAGAGCGGGTGGGTGTGCCTGTCTGTCTGTCTGTGAGGTAAACTCAGAGCATGAAGTCACTCGGCAGTCTCTGAACCAGGTAACTGACTCATGCATGATAAAGAGGGTGTGTAAGCGAACAGCAGGACACACTTTAGCTACGAGACAGAGACTCACAATTTTACATCTGATGAAACAGGTCTGACTGGACACTTGTCCTAGTTAATGGACTTAGCCCCACTGAAAAAGCAGGTGAGGGACGTCTGCCTTATACCAAAGAATAAATTACAACAAATTCTAAATAAACCAGCTGGCTGACATACTGGAGCTACAAAGGTAAACTCTTGACGATGGTCCGGGAAATGCCCCATATCACAAATGTCAAGCAAGACATCGCTCTGCATGCAAACTCCGATGGACAAGTCAAGACAAACATGATGGGTTACACTGGGTTGTTACACTTGAATGGTGGAGGGATGGGTGGATGATGGGAGGACTTTGATTTTGAGATGAGACATGGACAGTTACTGAAGAACCAATGGAGGATGGAAAAAGTGTTTGATCTCAAGCTGTGAGGAGCAACAGAGGGTGCAAATTACTTCCTCAGGAAGGCTGTATCGGAAGGTGCTTCAGTCACTTTATTTGACTCAACTTTTAACTAGGCTTGTCGCGGTAGTCGCTGTTACACGGTGGTCGGGCATACACCGATTACATTGCTTGCCCACTGCCCCCACCGTCGTTTTCTTTTCTTTTTTTTAACAGAAATAAAACCCATTTAGTTCATTTTGGTGTATCAGCGACGTGTTATCAATATTTAGTCAGACGATGGACGCTACAATCTGAAAGTGATAGCGTCTGCTCCGTACGGAGTCTCAGCACAGAGTAGCAGGAGTCAGATTTCACACACACGGGACGAGTGACAGTTGACAGACAAGACGATGGCGGAAGATTTGGTGTCAAAGTGAAAAGCAAAAGCGCCTATTTGGCAATACTTCGGATTTAAATCCAATATGCTATTAGGGAACTATAATGAGGGAGGCAATCGCTGTGCGGAGGACGGAGCGGTCACAGCCGATGTGTGCAGCGCAGCAGCGCCGGATAGAAACCTGCAGCCTCACAGCGAATGCTGGACCGGAGAGGCCAGACACACCGCCATCTTACGGTAAAGATCAAAGTAAGCGCTCTACAGATATTGAGTGCCGTCTTTTCTTGTAAAATGTCTAGTGTAATCGGTAACACCGGTATTTTCACAAGTTTATTAACCGGTGGGAAAATTTCCTCACCGTCACATCCCTACTTTTAACACCAAAAAAATCAAGTTAAATTCAAGCGCACTTCAGGACTCCCACCTGACTAAAATCTACAGAGGAGGTATTTTCCCCCACAGGTTTGGTTTAGGTTCTGCTTCCATCCAGCCAGTCGACACAGATGGGATGGAGGTGACCATGGAGATGACATTGGATGAACTCACTCGGATCAAAGGTGAATCCGAAGGACTTTTCGATGAAAGATGTGCGTGAGGGTGGGTGGAAAGGGGGGTGGCAGGGGTTTGTTCCGTGTTACCTGCATGTTGGGGAGGGGGCGGGGCAAGGTGCCGGCACACGACCTCCGCTCCTCCTCCAGAGCTCGGCTCAGCATCTCAAACTGCCTCTCCTGCTCCCGCACCGAGGCCAGCAGGGAGGCCGTACTCGCACACTGCTCCATTCACACGCTGGGAGCAGAGCAGAGCACAGGACAGGACAGGACAGGACAGGACAAGGTCAACACTAGAGAGGAGAAGATATTCACCCAACACCGATTTAATCAAAGAATAAGACATACAGCGAGGCTGAATCACCCATGTACACAGATATAAAAAGCAGAGGGGCCCTGGCACCGTGCACATCTGGGAATGCACACACTGAGGTGCTAATGAAGTTGAAATTCAGAGGTAAAAAAGCAGCAGGAGCTGACGCAGCAAGGCGAAGCGAGAGAAGATAAATGAGGCAAGACAGACAACTGCGGAGATAAAGAAGCAGGTACAGAGAAAATGTGAGTACAGACGGAACAAGAGCAAGAAACACGGTGAGGACGAACAGCAGGCACAAAGAAAGAGCTCACTTGGTTGAAAATTCATGGACAAAAGTGATTATTCCGTTCAAATTCAAGGTGGGACCGGCATCAGCAGAGCAGGGATGGAATTGAAGCACATTTTCAGTGTGTTTCTTCACCTTCTGCTATGAAGGTATAAAAATAGAGGGGAAGTGAGAAACATGACGAGAGACAACTTCAGCTTGTTTTCAGCATGTGGAGCTTGTTAGCACTTCTTCATTCCAGGGATGTAGAGAAAGTGAGGTGAGAAGGAAGACGAGTGCAAGTGTGAGAGCATTCAGAGGAGTTATGAAGAGACGGCATCACACCATCAAGTTGCACTGAATTTGAAAATCCAGAGGTGTTTTTAATTGATAGGGTGTGTTCTCCACAGCTGGAGAAAAAGATGGCAGGCCTCGTTTCCCTCCCGTTCTACGATACTTACTATGCTCTGCAAGTTATAGCCTAACATGGATGGCATCTATGACAATTTACTGTAACAAGAGATTAAATTAGGACCATTTCTTTATAGGCTGCTATTATCTCTACAAACTGAAAGCAATAAACCAGATTCAAAATCGCAAGAAGTCATAAAAACAGGGGCTGGCCAATGAACTACTATGCACTGGACTTCAGTCAATGAGTGCTTCAGCAGCATCAACCAGCTTTCCTAGATAAAAAAACAAAAAAACATTTACAAGCAACCAAAACAACAAGCCGCTAAGGGTACAACTTCCTGATATTAATGTTAAAGACACAAAGGGCTGCATACCAATGATTCATTCCTCTTTGCTTAAAAACAAAGTGAATATTCAGTGCTTTAGGGCACGACTTTACCTCAAAGGCAAATTCCATCTGGTTTACAAATCAGACTATGGTGATCTCAGACAACAATTCACATTTGAATTCAGAAGAAAAAATATATTTATTTATATATACCTGTCTGCTACTCCTCCCGAACTAGGGATAAACCGATCTGAATTTTTCAATCCCGATACCGATAGCGATACCTGGGCTTTGGGTATCGGCCGATACCGAGTAAATAAGTAGGTGAACTACTAGCTGTTAATTATTGAATCATGACACAACACCAATGATCCACTGTGCATTTTTTTTTTTTTAAATGGTCAACCTGGACTTTTGGAAGATAATGCAGATTAAACACATGCCACAGACGACCTACGCATAAATAACAGAGGCATGACAATTAGTGAACGTCACTCCAGCCCAAATTAAGACAATAACAAAGTCCCTTTTACGCTGGTGAGGGAGAAATGAGGAATCTGGGGGAGATTACTTCAACAGTGTCTGTCTAATAACGGGATGACACAAGCGTGGCTCATCTCCAAACCAGGGCAAAAAACATTTTCTACTTCAAAGTTCACTGACTCATGTAGATCAAATCTGCTCTCCATCTGCACACACACAGGACCGGCTGAGTGAACAAAGACTCCTGTATGAAGTTCTGAGTGTGCACAAAATGCCAGCGTGAGTGTGTGCACACATCTGTGTGAGGACGAGTGATTGTGTACGTGGGTCAGAGACTAAATAAAGGTGGCAAGTGTGCGTGGCTGACGTTGGTTGTATCCTTGAATACTCAAACAGTGCATTTTAGTGAAGTTAGTGCAGCCTTGTTTCTATTCTTTTGTTTGTGTGTGTGTGTGTGTGTGGGGGGGGGGGGGGGGGAGAGAACACATTTGTGGACAGAATCACACATGAGCCGCACAAACACGCACCGCCATTGTCATACATTCCACAGTGAGATTTAGCGTGTCATATCCTGTCTCAGCTGTTGGAAGCTGTCCTAATAAGGGAGCCCTTCACTCTTTCATTGTGCTGCTCTCATCAATCTCCCACACCAGCATTTCTTTTTCTTTCCAACCAAACACTTCAACAATCCGGGAAAGAGAGAGCGGGCCCCATTACGTTCTCTGACCCAATCAGGGCATCCGACCACAAACCGACAAAGTGCTTCTTTAGTGGATAATGCTCACAAATTGAAAGATGCTTTTGAAATGATGATCTCAAGTGGGTATATGAGCCCCTGTGCAGAGCTATGAATACCTCAAAGCTTCAGTAGGCAGAAAGTTTTTGGCATCATTGGGCAAAAATTCCATAATAACCTTTCAGCATATTGTAATGCACCTCCTCATGGCTCTGTTTTCAGACAGATCTAGCCGTGACGGGAGACTGGACAATCACAGGTCATTTCCGAGAGCACGTTCCTATTGAGCGTTCCTATTGGCTGTGCTCCGGCTGGTGGGCGGTGCTTGGTATTTCCTCAATGGATCTCAACATGGCTGCCAGCTCACAAACTCTCATTTTACAGCTAAACAGTACACTACAAGATGTTTCTGAAAACATTTTATGCAAGAGTTAGGCATTACAGTAACAGAATATTGATTCATATTTGATCAGCGCGGCCTAGTTTGACCGTTTGATCGGAGTTCGTGAGTGGTTGACAGCTGTTCAGAGATGGCAAGGCTCAAGCTCGGCTCTGATTGGTTGTTTTCCTCCGGTCTGTGAAATCTTGCAGATGCCATTAGGAGCACCGGAGGACACCAGAGGTCACATAGGCACATGATTTTTTTTCAATTACCTGTCTCATGCACTGTCAGGATATAGCAACCATTTTATTAAAAAAAACTTTTTTAAATCATATTGCCTCTATTTCTACCCACTGCAGCTTTAAAACTTAAATTGAAACCTTGACTTCACTCAACGATGACAGATATCTTTGTTGAGATCCCCAAACACAAAAATAAAACAGGGAACTAGATGTGACAGCAAGCTACAGATACATGTTTGTTGTATTGTGAACGTTGCCTATAGCAGCCTTCAAGTTTTACATAATAGGGACCAAGATTTCAACTTGGCAATGGAGTACTGACACTGTACATCAGATAAGTCGACGTACCGCAGTGTGGGTTATCCTTTGTGGCTCTGTCAAAACATCAACACTTCTTTGAGAGCGTAGAGGAAGACGGTCTCTTGTGCCTCCGTGCAACAGACAGACAGACCCACACAACCTCTACAGCTATGCGAGTCCCACCGCTAGCATTCTTGCGGCAGGGAGCAGTTGCCTGTGAGAGACTTTTAAACGGCTTTAGCCACTTAAAGTCCGGCATTAGTCATTCATCTATTGTAAGGCCATTAGCAGCAACGCTAAATCGTATCTGCTAATGGGATAGCCCTAGATTTACACTGCTAAGCCACTTAGCATCCTGAGCCAAAGCACAACACAGATGTACAGCCATCACACCATCAGTGTCCACTACTCGCTGAAAACTTTGTGCATAGTAGTGACACACGCAGCCAGTTTGTCTATCACAAAGTGCCCACTGAGTGTTGTGACTGCAGTGTGTAATCCCTCATTATCATATCATATGCTATCATTGCTATTTCAGCAACTTAGTCACTGGTGGTTGTGGCAGACTGACATGCATTCTGTTTCAGTCTGCACACACACACACACACACACACACACACAGCTGAGGTGAAGCTATGGTAAACTGCTGTTGTGGCTTGGCCAAGTGCTCCGCTGACTCAGCCTCATTTGAATGGTCACACAGAGATTTGGCCTCTGTGTGTGTTTTGTGTGTTAGCGTTGGCCCACGTCCAAATACTACCGCCTTTGCCGTCCTGACTTAAAACCATGAACCCCCTCCCATCTCCCATGTGGTAGCTGCAGAGAGAGCGCACATGCACACACGCCCACCCACGCTCACACTCCACACACACTTTTCAGGGACCTCTGCAAGGCCAGCTGTCTCATCTACAGGACACCAACTTACTATTCTTAGTGAGGAAGGAAAAGTGCAGACAACTGTAACTCAGAAAGCATGAAAGAGCCAAAAAAACGGGCAATCAGATCAAGTCTATGTTCACCTAAATGGAGCTAAGTAATGTTGATATATGGCTGGATATCATCTGAGTTTTAGGTAATTGTAATATTGTGATAAAGCTTTAATGTTGACTTTTCCAACTCGTAAATGCAGCATTACAGTTAGGTCTTGGCTATCATGCCCACATTACAAATTAATTTCTCCTCAGACACAATATCACCTAGCCTGCATCCAGGTTAGGTGAAATATTGTATCACATAAGGGCTGCATGCAATTAAAGATTATTTTCATTACTGAATATTTCATAGTTTATTTCTGAGAATGGCCATCACAATTTCCCAAAGCCCGAGGTGACATCTTCAAATTGCCTGATTTGTCCAGTTAACAGTCCAAGATATTGTGTTTACATTGATAAAAACAGGTAAAAAGTAGCAAGCCCTCACATTTGAAAAGCTAGAACCAGAACATGTTGCTTGCTTAATAACTTAAAACATTTATTGATTTATCAAAATTGTAGTTCGGTATTTTTCTGTCGACTGACCAGTCTACTAATTGTTTTCGCTGTGTGAAGTAAATGAACAATGAATGCCACAAAAAGAGCGGAGGCCTATTTATTTCACACATCAAATGACTATATTTAACAATTTTGGTTATTGATTAGGTCATAATCTACTTATTAAATTGATCACAAGAGAAGAAGCATTAGTATCCGGGTGGCTAACTACCTCAGAAAAGATTACATCGGACAAAACTCCCTACACATGTAACATTTAAACAGATAGTTCAGGTGGTTTGAAGTGGGGTTGTATGAGGTACTAATCTTTCGTACATTGCTTTGATTCTGTGCTGTAACTCCTGTCTGCTTTTACAAACTGGGGGCGTGCCGACCGCTATCTACTGTAGGTAATACACTGACTAAGGATAAGTACCTCATATAACCCTACTTCAAAACACCTGAACCATCCTTTTAAGTTATTTGTTTTTTGACTTTGACTAATGTCATAAACTAATGTTTGTGACTCTTTGATCATACGAGTCCACTGTAAGTCAACAAATGATAGAGTATTGTCACCCCAACTCTAAGATATTGTCATATTCGGTTTAGTCAACATTGGCTAGCTCTACATCTAGGCACGTACATCATCTTAGTCTTCAATTCAACTTCAGTCAATAATGAGATGTACACAGAAATTCAGTAATGTGATATTTCAAATTTCAAAACCCATGTAAAAACTTGACAAATAGTGAACATTCCTGGCCATTTGGCCAATCGCTTTTTGAAAAATGGCAAGGCCTACTAAAAAACAACGTTCAGCAGTTGGTAAAGATCTAGCACTGGTGACTTGCAATCAGACTGTGACCACCGCCTAACAAGGAAGTGGGTTAAATTGCTGCAGTGAGGACCATAAAAGTGTTAAGTAACTGACGCTCAATCTTTCCAAGAAGTAAACCACCAGCACTGAGGCAGGGTACTGTGCGTCAGTTTCGCTTCACGGCTTTAGAAATCTGAGCACTTTGATTTCGCCCAGTGTATGCTATCTCACATGTCCTCCCCTGCATGGAAAGAGAGCTGACGCGCTCACCGTTCAAATAAAAACACAGACTGCAGGTGTGTAACCGTTGGGAGTAGAGAGAGGAAGACAGAAATGGAGAGGGAGAGAAAGAAGACAGACAGGGAGGAGGAGCGAATATAAGAAAACCCCAGCTTCTGTGTCAGAGGGACACACCCGTGGTGTGCTCTCGAAGCCCGTCATTACCGAGGCTCACAAATGATAGCCCTGGTTAAAACAACTGGCTAAGCAGCAAGACTTCAGCCCCCACAGACAAAATGGCTCGGAACAAGTTCTAGGCAGCGAAAGCAATGTCCAACTTGAGATTTTTTGCCCCTCCTTTTTTTGCATCTTAACAGAAGGGACATTTCTGAGAACAGCACATCCAAACTTGCTCACAATCTCTCCCATCTCTGTTCTAGCAGGTCAAAGTAGACATATTTAGAGGAATATGACAGGCATGTCCAAGCTGCACTGTGAAACTCACCGATCAGCTGACCGTACCAACTCAAATCAACAAATCCAGTTACTTTTAGACAAGCTGTCAAACATGTCTCGGGTTTTATCTGTATGTTGTTATGCAGCACCACACACAGAAACTAAAGAAGACCAAGGACAGCAAATTGAAAAGCTTACACCAAAAGTTATCCACAGATTTTAGCCAGGTCCCTGTGAGTAATCCACCATCCGTTTCCCAGTGACCGAAGAACTGTAAGTTGAGAGGGGGTCTGTGTAGCAAGCCTCTCTCTACACAAGGGACTGAATAATGAAGCAACAAACAAGCCTACCACTTTACCACACCCACACATCCAGACCTACACAACAGGTTCTTGCTTTTTCCCCCCTCCCTCCCTGCTCCACCTCCACCACTACCACCACTCCTCCTGTCTCCGTCCTCTACCTGGCAGACCACATCAAAAGACAGCGGCTGAAACATTAAACCCACAACAAAAATTTAACAAAAGTCCAAAGGCAATCTGCCAAAAGCAATAACGCCATTCAAGCACAGTTACCTGGACGCAGCATGCAGCTCCACAGTCCACAGAGAGTGGGCGTCTCAGGTACAATGCATAATAGCAGATTGATAAGTAAGCAGAGAGCTGGACTTTGACTCCTAACTTGCAGTCTGTGACGCGGCGGGCTGGCCGGTCACTTCCGTGTACTCACCTGTCCTGAACACCTGAATAGCGAGGGGAAAAACTGGCGGACAAGTCTGGTGTTTAAAGACAGCGACCAGAAAAGACTCAACATTTAATGCCATGACATTATACCATAAAGCCACCCATAAACAACACAATGTATGTAATAAACTAACGTCACGTTAGCAGTATCATTTACATTTTAGCTGTCTTCATATCAGCTAGTTTTAACTGCATGTATAAGTTGTATTAAACTTTCCCCCCCCCCAAGTCTCACTCTAGATAGTCATACATCAAGCTAACGACAGGAATACACCAATGCTAGCTGAGTTAGCTTGAGTTCAAGGCCTATGTAAAGGAGGATGGGACTCGCGTCATACCAAAGGGGGTATTGCACATGCGCAGTAAAATCTGGTCTGCACTCGTAGAAATTGAGCCAATCGTAACGCAGCTTCAGTCACACTGCGCATGCGTTATACACCACATCCCAAGACCAGTGACCCAGCCTCCTTCTATAGGCCTTGCTAGGTAGCCTGCTAACGCTGCGTTCACAACAACCAAGTTCACCAAATTAAAGGTGTCACTCCTCTTTTCCTGCTACAACACATCGTCAACCAGCCGTACCGAGCACGAAACACCAAAAAGACAGGCTCATTACCGGTTCTGGAGACTGTTAGGCTTGTTTTTCAAAGTCCATAAGAGGTGGATTCAGGCCTAGCCTAGCCTAGCTTAGCTTAGCCTAGCCTAGTGCTGCTGCTGCTGCTGCCGCTGTTGCTGCGCTGACACGATCCGCAGCTCGGAGAAGTGAGTTGAGATGAGGCAACAGAAACAGCTCGGCGTGGTGGAGATAACACCTTTATAACCTCAACACATGAACTGTCCACCGCAGTCAGAGAGCACTCTGAATGAAGACGGAGAAAACACCCACCTCTGCAGTCTGCTATCTCCCCTTTGCTCTGGCTTGTTGTTCACTTGTCTGTGCTCTTCCTCTCCGCTGGGGGGAAGAGGTGGGGACGAGCAGCACAGAGGGAACAGCCAGCAGCAGAGAGGAGAACAGCCCGGGGGGGGGGTGTAGAAATATATAGGTAGACATCAGAATCAGACTGGTGTTTATTGCCAGGTGTAAGAGGTATACACTAGGAATTTGCTTTGGTTTTGTTGGTGCAAGTAAGCAGTATAACAACAAAAGAATAGATAAAAACGTTAAAATAAAATAAGAATTAAAAAAATTGAAATTCTACCAATATATAATATACCAAATAAGCTATAAACAGAAATAAACATGATATAAACAGATAGTGCAAATATTGCCGGTGTGCATACCACTTTATTATAAATCATTTTGTCTGACAGCTAGTGTTCATTGGCCACACCACTTAAACTAAAATAGTGCAATAATATTTACTGAAGATTTAGTGTGTCTTTTGATGAATATTAATACAATAAAATCCTTATTTAATAATAATAATAATAATAATTCATTAATTGAATTTGATTTACCTTCCTCCATCATAAAGAAAAAATAAATACTATTTTCAGAGAAGCTTTTCTCAGTTCACAGCTTAGAGTATAATTTAAAAAAAATATCTTATACTGTATATGTTCTTAATGTATATGTTCTTAATATGCCTGTATATATTATTAGTATGCCCTTGTAAAAACTATTTCCTTTTATAATTGTAATGTAAATGTAATATAATTTATTATTTAAATGGAGCTTCCAAGCAAAAAGTATTTCACACGATTTTACCTGTATAACCGGCGTGACAACAAACATCTTGAATCTTGAATCTTGAATCTTAATTCAGCCCATTCTCCTTTATCCTTTGTCCAATATTATTATTATCTCTCATTCGAATCTTCCAGCCATTAAACTAACACCTCACATTATTTTTGTTTCGCATATTAGAAATATCCTCTAAAAAAATAAAGTTGCCACTTCACATCAGAAGAGTTCCGATATTGCCCTCATGTGGTCATGGTGGTGCTATTACAGAACAGAAATAATAGCCAATACATCAGTTGTACTCAACTTTATCTTAGAGACAGTGGTGGCCAGTAACAAAGTACTTAAGTACTGTACCTTCGAAAAATTTGAGGTACTTGTACCTTACTTGAGTATCTCTATTTTAAGCTACTCTATACTTCTACTCTTCACATTTCAGAGGTAAATATTGTACTTTTACTGCAACACATTTATGACATTGTACTTACATGCTATAGTTAACAATACTTTGCAAGTTTGCATTCAAAATATGTGATTAGTTTCTAATATCTTGATGATTTGTTTGAGCTTATAATACCCAGCAGTATGTAAACTAGATAAAAACTAGTTTAAAAAAAATATTTTTACGATTAATTGTTTCATTGTTTGTCTTTGAAATGTCAGAAGCTAGTGAAAAATGCCACAGTAATAATCAGAAATAATAAACCAACAATATAATAATTTATTTTAACCTTCTGAGACCCACAATAGACCAGTTTTTGTCTTTTTTAGGG
Source organism: Sebastes fasciatus (assembly GCF_043250625.1). Taxonomy (NCBI): domain Eukaryota; kingdom Metazoa; phylum Chordata; class Actinopteri; order Perciformes; family Sebastidae; genus Sebastes; species Sebastes fasciatus. Next base: position 7,902,170 of record NC_133797.1, on the reverse strand, counting down.
GGGTACAGGGGATCTTTAGGGGGAGATAGCAGGTCAACAGTAGATGTCACATAGAAGTGATGTACATCATCTGAAAGCTGGGAACCTGAAGATTAATCTGAGATGCACGGCTCAGCACTGTGTGTTAAGTTGTTCTGGTCATTAATAAGAAATAAACATTAATTCATTTAATTGTGAAAGTGTATAAGGGTTTAGAACATTATGATAGAGGTATATGATGGCCATCCCCATGCTCTATTATGTCTCATAAGTTGCTGCAGCAATTTTTGGGTTGATACCATTTGTTACACAGATTTGGTCCTAAATTTAACCACTTTTTATCACTCGATAATTGATCAAAAATAATCAATAATCCCTCTAAAATACCACATTAATATAACATTCAGAAAGGGGTTATCCCGTATAAAAGAGTACTTTTGATACTTTATGTACATTTTGATGATAATACTTTACTTTTACAAGAATTGGGCGTAACTGAGCTTTCAAATCCAAGCAGACACAGGGTAGTTTTGAGCAGAAAGGGTCTTATTTACACACAAAATGTGTTTTGTTGGAAAAATCACCTCTATTAGTAATAACATGCTTACAAGAATTTATGTGATTATGTGTACGGTGCCAAAAAAAAGTGGAGTTCCTCCTTAAGTAAAAATCTGAATGCTGGACTTCACACTGTGGTATTACAACTTTTATTCAAGTAAAGGAACTGAATACTTCTGGCATTACTGCAGTGCACATTAATTGACAACTAAAACAGACAAAGCAGATCAAAACAATGGCATTATCTTGTTTTAGATGAACGGTGTTACACAAAAATCTCTGACCACCGAAATCTGTGACAGCAGAGGAACCAGCACCATGTTGTCACCATTTCTGACAGCTGTCGTCAGAAAATGTGACCCCACTGCTGCTATCTTTTGCTTTTCTTTTAGAGATTTGTGAATATATCTTTGAAGTAAAAAATATTGAAATATTTTTAAAAAATTAACAATCTAGTTTTGTGTGTTTTCTGTCACTAATGTATGACATATTACACAGGTAACAGTGGGGTCACATTTTCTGACGACAGCCGCCAGAAATGGTGACCTCATATGTTGCTGCTCCTCTGGGGTCACAGATTTCGGTGTAACACCAGAATTAATAATTTTCTAGTCCCACAAACAGCCAGTAAGCAGCGCTATAGTGTAACTAAAGAGGTTCAGGGTTCCTCTGCCACCTGTTATGGTGGCAGAGGTGGCTCTACTACTCCAGAAAGAAAAAGAAAGGGGGAAGGAAAAACCCTGGTCCCGACCCACCCTTTTTGTGGACTAATGAGAGTGAACAGGCCTTTCAGTCCCTCAAAGAAAAGCTGACGACTGCTCCAGTGCTGGGCTATCCAGATTACAGCCTGCCTTTTGTGCTCCAGACTGATGCCTCAGGAAAGGGGCTTGGCGCCGTCTTGGTTCAAGTCCAGGCTGGAGAAGAGAGGGTCATAGCCTACGTCAGCAGAGGATTGAGCCCAGCTGAGACGAGGTATCCTGCACATAAACTCAAGTTCCTCGCTCTCAAGTGGGAAGTGACGGATAAGTTCTATGACCATCTCTATGGGCATAAATTCTCAGTGCTGACGGACAATAACCCCCTTAAATATGTGATGTCCTCAGCGAAGCTGGATGCCACAGGCCAGCAGTGGGTGTCTCGGCTGTCTACGTTTGACTTTGACATCCAGTATCGAAGGGGAAAGAGTAATGCAAATGCCGATGCCCTCTCCCGTATGTCCAACCAGGAGGTCACCCAGGTCCTGCAAACCTGCCCTCAGCGTGCGAGGGCCAGTGAAAAGGGCCAGGAGGACAAACAGCCCACCCCAGAACAGGAAAGCTTCCCAGGCGAGAACAGTGCGGCCTCCGAGGAACCTGAACCACAAGAACCTTGATTGCTCAGGTCAAGTGAGCCCTACAGAGATGTGGGGACGGAGTCCCTGCCTGCCATGACAAAACAAGAGCTCCGGGCAGGGCAGAAGGAGGATCCTGTCATCGGCCCTGTCTTGCACTTTAAAAGCCTCAACCAAAAACCAAGCCGTGGTGAGAGGATCAGTAGTGGTGAGCAAATACGGCTTCTCTTAAAGGAGTGGAGGAGGTTAGTGATAAGGGATGGTGTCATGTACCGCCGCATCCAAGATGGCCAAAGGGGAGTAGTGGAGCAGTTAGTATTGCCAGAGAAGCTGCATACATCAGTCAAGACTGCTCTCCATGATGACTCAGGGCACCTAGGATTGGAGAGAACACTGCAGATGATAAGGGAGAGATTTTATTGGCCGAGGATGTTCCAGGAAATCAAAGCTTGGTGCGAGCAGTGTGAGAGGTGCTGCCTCAGAAAGACCCCAACTGCAGGCCTCAGGGCTCCTCTGGTCAGTATTCACAGCAGTGCAGTACATTTTGACCCTGGAGAAATCAAAGGGTGGCATAGAAAATGTTCTCATTGTTACCGACCACTTCTCCCGATACGCCCAGGCCTACCCCACTAAAGACCAAAAGGCCTGCACAGTGGCTAAGGTACTGTGGAAAAACGTTTTCTGTCGCTTTGGCTTTCCAGCGAAATTGCATGCAGACCAAGGGCGCAATTTTGAAAGTGCTATTGTGAAGGAGCTGTGTAAGTGCACTGGCATCACTAAGACCCACACAACCCCCTACCAACCCCAGGGCAACGGGACAACCGAAAGGTTCAACCGGACCCTCATGAACATGCTGGGGACATTAGAGCCTCATTTGAAGCCACGCTGGCATGAATACGTGGATGCAATGACGCATGCCTACAACTGCACACGACATGACTCAACTGGATACACACCATACTACCTTATGTTTGGTAGACATCCCAGGCTCCCAGTCGACCTGATCTTTGGGCTTCCTACCACCAGTGAGTCATGTGAGTACAGCGAGTATGTCCAAACTCTGCACGACTGCCTGTCGCAGGCCTATGCCCAGGCCAATCAGACCTCTCAACATGCTAAGGGGCAACAGAAAAAATACTACGACCAAAAAGCAAAAAGTCAAGTCTTCAGCCCAGGGGACAGAGTCCTGATCAAAGTATGTCATGTGGAGGGGAGGCAGAAACTGGGAGACAGATGGGAGTCGCGCCCATACATTGTGGTGAAGAAGCAACCCAGCATACCTGTGTACGTGGTACGATCAGAGGATGGCGGAAGAGAAAAAGTGGTCCACCGCAACCTCCTTACACAGTGTATGTTTCTACCAGTGGAACAGGCTGATGAAGCGATAAGAGAGGAGAGTGAGTCAGATACAGCAGAGGACGGGGAAATGGACAACACAGAGGAGATTGTGGAGAGAGTCCTACCTGAGACAACAACTGGACAGGATGAACACACAAGAATGGATGAAGTGGATGTAGAGACAGGACAAATGAGTGAAGGAGGGGAGGACAATGTCAGTGGTGCCAACTCACCTCACAGGCCCAGTTCTCCAAGGAGAAACCCGCCGAGAAGTCGACGTCCTCCAAAGAGACTATCCTGTGAGTCACAAGTTGTGACATCGGAAGAGGACCAGCAGAAGATAGAAAGGGGGTGGAAGTTGTGGCAAAAGGCCAAAGCAAGACGAGCAGCAGACATATGTAACACAACAAAGCTAGTACATCCACCTTGATAAGACACACACACACAAACAAACATTCTCTATGCAACACTGTCATTCATCATTATATTTATCATTCTGTTCAAGTTTTTTTGTGTTTAGTGGGTGTTCTTTGTTTTATTTTGTTTGGTCAGATGGCTGGGACGCCATCAATTAAAGAGGGGGTAGATGTAAGGCAGTATCCTAAATCAGCCACCAGGTGTTGCTGGTGCGCTGTAATTCCCATCCCGAATTGAGCAATAGATATGTTTGTCCCTTACAGGACACCGTAGTCAAAAGTTACGTGGGAACACAATGTTTTTTCCTGTTTTCTCTTCTTTATTGCTTCGTAAGGTAAGCGTGGCGGCCCGCATCGTCCTACAATATATTATTTAAAAACACCCTTCCTGTTAATCTTTTTCTACTAAATTTATAATTAAGATGTTGCCTTTCACTTATTATTATTATAGATATGTTTTATATGTAAATAGTGGCCGTAATGTTGGCTTGTTACCGTGCAGAGCAGAGCAGAGCAGAGCAGCCTCTCTAATGCAGGCGGGAGAATAAGCCTGTTGACTTATTGTTTGCTAGCTGTCTTGTTGTTTCATTTAAATTATTTTCACATTAGATTTTACGTTAAGAGTGCCTTATATCATTTTATGTGTTGTAATTTACTTTCAGTGTTAGTGTTTAGTGTTTATTTTTGTACTAGAATATATGTTTTCATGGAGTTTATACTTTTCTTTATTGCTTCGTAAAGTTGTGGACTAACAAGTGAGATGACAGCAGATGTTGTGGACAAATAAAGTGTTCCCGGTCTCAACCACAATCAGAAAGACTGTGCCGGTGTTTCCCTTAATCTGCACCACACCCCATAACATAACTATAAACACAACGCAGAGTCCCAGGGTGTGCAGAGAGGCTCCAGCACGTGGGTTACAGTAGCACAAATTTTAATTAAAAGTAAATGTAGCCATTAATGAATTGATAACATGTGACATAAATAGACATTTCTGTTTTAATTTGCTTCTTTATTTATTTATCTTTGTTTTAATTTAACTTATTCATTCAGTCTTCTGTTTAATTTTCCTTTATTTATTAATGTATTCATTTTTATTAAATTTACAATTATTTATTTTTTTACATTTATTCTTATTTATTTTATATTTGTAATTTATAATTGTATTTCCGTGATTTATATTTTTTTATATTTTTATATATTATTTACAGGTATTTAATTACTAATGAAGCTGCTGTGCCGACCGTGGCCACTAGATGCCGCTGTAGGCCAACAAAATGTGAGCATGTCAAATCAAAGAGTCAGTTAGAGGAACAAGAGCGTTACCGTCTCCTCTCATACTATTACCATAGTGCATCACGGGATCACTGTGTGTAAACTCTTGTGTTTAAAAACATATCTTTGAATACGAAAAACTCACTCCAAGTTCACTATACATTCATAACAGGGCAGCCTACAGCCCGTCTGTCATCACTGATGAACCTGGTCATTATATCTGATTCACTTTTCCAACGTTTTTTCCCCCTCCCTTTATATTCTTTTTTTTTTTTAAACTTTGAGTTTTATTTTGCATTTACAGCTCTGGGTTGAACATCATGAGCATCCATACAGAATTTAACAAACATTACAACACTTAACAAATTCAGCAAACATTACAACATTTAACAAAAACAGTCGTCAGGGGCAGTCAAACAATGTATATATTCTCCAACAACACATGTCTCATGTTTCATGTTCCATGTAAATGATCCATTTTTCCCAGTTTTTGTCAAAGATATTGCTTTTCATTTTTAGTTGGTATGTCAGTTTTTCCATTGAAAAAATATCACGGACAATCTCAAACCAGTGATCTTTCCCTGGAGGTTCTGCTTTACACCAGTTTCTTGTTACAACTTTTTTGCTGGCTATAAGCAGAATTTTTGTCAGATATCTATCTGCTCCATGCACAACCTCTTCAATGTTCCCTAGGTACATTACAACACAATTGTTCGGAATAGCATATCCCATAATGTCATTAATAATTACATTTACATTATTCCAGAAAGGCTTCAGTTTAGTGCAGCTCCAGAAAACATGGGTATGGTTGGCCTCCAGATTGCCACAGAGCCTCCAACATGGTTGCTGGGTCTTTAGCTGTCTGCTTTTGATTTGTGGTATGAAGAACCTAGTAAGATTCTTCCAACCAAATTCTCTCCGTACTCGTGAACTAATAGTGGTACACTGTCATACACATTTTATACCATTCTTCATCTGAAATTTCTATATTTAGCTCCGATTCCCATTTGTTTTTTATATATAGTGTTGAGCTTCCTCTATTCTCCCCTAAGGCTTTGTAGAAGGCTGAGATGACACGAGATCTACCCTGGTGATATGAATCCACTATAATTTTAATGATACCATTCAGATCTATTTTAGGATCAATTTTCACCTCTTTCATAAAATAGTCTCGTATTTGTAAGTATCTAAATCAATCTTGTCTTTCCAGACCAAATTTCACCTTTAAGTCTTGAAAGCTCATACATGTCCCATCTTTAAGAATGGTACATAGAGCAGTGATACCTTTCTCTGTCCATTGTTTGAACCTCAGGTCATATACCCCTGGTTTAAATTTTGGATCATATGCAACCCATTTCAGTATATTTCTTTCCCTTTCAAGTTTATATTTTTTAATTACTTTATCCCAGATTTCTAGTGTAAATGTTGTAATTGGATCCATTAAATGTGTTATAGTTCCTGTTTGATCTTTGTTTCCTACTAAAACTGGAATTTGTATATCCTTAACTTTCATCTCTATATCCTTCCATCTTGCTTCATAATCTGAGTTGCACCAACAGGCTAGAGGCCTTAGCTGTGCTGCGTAGAAGTATTCTTGTAGGTTTGGTAAGGACATTCCTCCTTTATCTTTAGAGAGTTAGAGTGTTGTATATCTTGTTCTGGGTTTTTTACCATTCCAAATGAACCTTGATATTTGTTTATCCCAGGAGATGAATTTGTTTTGTGGTATCGTTGTTGGTAAAGACTGAAATAGATACAGCAATCTTGGTACAATATTCATCTTAACCACCTGGATTCTAGAGCTGAGGTCCAGGGGAAAAGTTGACCATCTCTGTATATCTTTTTGAATATTTTGTTCTACAACACTGTAGTTGGCTTCATACAGTTTACTAAGTCTCTTGGTTATAATCACTCCTAGATATTTTATAGTTTTATAGTCTCATTTTAAGTTGTATGTATCCCTAATTGGTTGAGATGGAGAGTAATTAAATGTAAGGATTTGAGTTTTTGCCACATTGATTTTATATCCTGAGTAGTGACCATAGACCTTGAGAAAATTCATCAGCAGGGGTAATCCTCTCTCGGGATTCTCTAAAACAATTATTATGTCATCCGCAAAAAGGCCAATAACGTGTTCTTTGTCTCCTATCTCTATTCCCTTCAGATCCTTATTTTGCCTGATTGCTTGCGCTAAAGGTTCAATATAGAGGGCAAAGAGCGTAGGGCTCATACAACAGCCTTGTCTGGTGGCCCTTTCTAATTTTATTCTATTAGATAAATGTCCATTTACTTTGATTCTGGCAGTCGGATCTTGATATATGATTCTAATGCTCTAGATTGATTGTTTATTTAACCCGAATCTTTCAAGTACCAAATATAAGAATGCCCAGCTGACACTATCAAAGGCCTTTTCTGCGTCAAGGCTGATCAAGGTCGCACTAATGCCTTTACTTTGTATTTGTTCTACAATGTGGAGAGTTCTTCTAATATTATCCTGGGTCTGGCGCCCTTTAATGAACCCGGTTTGGTCCTCATTAATTAAATCCGGTACAAAGGTCTCAAATCTTTTACATAGTATCGAGGTATACAGTTTATAATCAACATTTAGAACAGAAATTGGTCTAAAGTTGCTGCATTGTTCTATATCCTTGCCTTCTTTGGGTATGAGGGATATAATCCCTCTCTCAAAGTCCAGTTAAAGGAAGACGTAAGCAGAAGAGTTAGTTCATTTTTAAATCCTCTGTACCACCACTACCAGGAGATTTATTGGCCTTCAGTCTACTAATTGCATCTTGTATTTCTTCACTTTTTTATTCTGAAGTAAGAGTGTTATTCTGCATTTCGCCAATAGATGGCAAATCGAGTGAGTTGAGGAAATTTCTGAATGTGTTTTCAGCAGCTAGGGGAGGTTCCGAGTATAACTTTTTATAGTATTCCTCAAACACATTTAATATTTCCTCTGGTTCATGTAATATTTGGTTGGTCTGAGGTTCTCTTATCTTGTTAATCATGTTAGAGGCCAGCTGTTTACACAGACGCCTTGCCAATAATCTAGTTGCCTTGGGACCTGATTCATAATAAGTCTGCTTTATAAATCTAGCTCTCTTTTCTATCTCACTTTTCAGGATGTCATCTATTTCTCCCCTTACCTTCTTAATTTGTTGAAAAACTACTGGATCATGTGATGCTTTATGTTGTTTTTCCAATTCCTTCAAGAATTCCACCTGCTGTTGATATCTGGCTCTTTGAGCCTTCTTCTGTACTGTCATTAGAGCAATCAATTTTCCACGTATAACTGCTTTTAAAGCATCCCACACTATGACAGGATCCACCTCACCATTATTATTTTCTTCTATATATCTTTTGATCTCTGTCCTTATTTGTTCCACTACTGTCTTATTATTCAAAATACCAACATTAAGCCTCCATAAAGTGTTTTGTTTTCTTTTGTTTAGGCCAATTGTCACAGAAATTAGACTATGGTCTGAGACATCCACCACCCCAATCACACTCCTCTCCACTCTATACCTTTCATTAATGTTCATAAAAAAATTGTCAATTCTGGAGTAGACAGAATGAGGAACTGAGTGGTGGGTGTAGTCTCTTTCCAGGGGATGGAATTCCCTCCAAACATCAAACATTCCCATTTCCTGCAATGTTGTGTTGATAAACCTTGTTAAAGGCATTTTGTCCTTACGAGAACTTGTTGTGTCTAAACTATGACACAAAATCACATTAAAATCACCTCCACATATCAAGATACCTTCGGCTTCTAGTGCTATAAGATTAAACAAGGCTCTGAAAAACATGTCCTACTTTCTGGAGGGGCATACACATTAACTAGAGTTACCACCTCATTTTGTAATTTCCCTTTAACCAAAACGTATCTCCCGTCTTTATCTCTTACTTCCTTATAGTTTTCAAATTGTACAGAATTTGGTATGAGTATTGCTACCCCCCTTTTGTGCTTAGATTCGTAGGAGCTGTAAAAAGTATTTCTGTAACCCATTTTTTTTAGTTTCTCATGTTCTTGTTGATTCAGCCTTGTTTCTTGTAAAAACAGTACTTGAGCCCTTTCTTTTTTTAACTTGGAAAAAACCTTATTTCTCTTAATGACATTATTCAGACCATTTACATTGAGTGATACCACTTTTACACTGTTATGCATTGTCCCTGTTCATAGTTCATTCATGTGCACCCTGACAACTGAAAACAATACAGACCAGGGGTCTCATTTATAACCGTTGCGTACACACAAAACGGGGCCTGAAATGTGCGTACGCCACTTCCCACGCAATAGTTGTGATCTATAAAAACAAACTTGACGGGAGAATGTGCGCACCGGTACGGAAACTTTGACCCGTGCGTACGCACATTATGGAGGCACCGAGGTAGAGGAAACTGGAGACGCAGACGGTGAGGTGGTGAATTGAAGCCGGACTGTAGACATTAAATCTCATTATACGTATAAAGATGCCTCTCACACATTTAACTTCACTTCATACTTATATCCACTGTATCATAAACATTTAAAACAGCAGTGTTATTTGTGCTAGTGAGCCATAACTATTACATAAGCACCTTACAAATGTAAAATATATCAGCCAACTCAAATCTCAAATCAAATTCCGCTCAATATCTCATCAGCGCTGTCTCACCATCACGTTCCCTCCACCTCCAGAGCGCAGAGGAGAGGACCGGACTACCGAGAGTCGCAGTCAGCTGTGGAGCAGCTGATGAAATCATCATCGGTTGTAGAAATCCAAGATTATATCAATTAGCATTAAAGAATGGCAGAACAGAGCGCCAATAGTTTTAATAAGATCTTCTAATAGTGTGCAGATATCACCAAGTACCATATTAGTTTTCATAAAGCTGTTGTGTAAAATCGCTGCAGTGATGACATGACTTATTCATTTATTTATGGTATATTAGATAGGGACAGATACAGTATAAATAGACAAAATGAAAACAGCTATCCGATGCAACTATCAGACTGTCTCCAGTGCGCCACCGCGGTGCGCCACTCTGCCTCCTCCAGTCACCTCCACCCGGCACATCTTCACCAGTATGGAGAGTGTAAATTAACAAAGTGTGTAAATGAAGCCAGTGACAGCTCTCACACAATCGTTACTCTCCATATCTTCATTATCATTATCAGTCCTAATCATAATGCAGGACATGTTCGCCATAACAACTTAAATAAATAAATAAATAAATATAAATAGTGTACACCTGTCAAACTTCCTTTTAACTTCCTTCTAATTATATACAGGTGGGGGATATTACTGATTGTCTTGATCATTTTAAGTGAATGGATCAGTCTGATTGCTGTAAACATATAAACACAGCGGTGAGACTCGGAACATGCTGCATGGTGCTAGTGGATATACCGTCACTGTGAGGACTACGTGACGTGAATGACAGAATCAGGAGGGAACGAGTGTTCAGAGTCCTCTTCACCTACAAACACCTCCATCTCTGTGTCAGAAAAACTCCTTTTCTCTGTCTTCCTCTCGGGAGTCGCCGTGATTCACCGTAAAGATCCACTGATCAACAGGCTCATTCACATGCAGAAACATTCATGAGGTGCTTTGCATTGACCATTTATGGTTGAAAGTGGGCGTGTAGTGGGCAGAATATGAGGCGGATTCACCTGCGCACATTTCCAGGTGGAGTGTGATTTATAAAGGGAACATTGCGTGCAGGTGTGCGTACGCACGGTTTATAAATCAGATTTTTTTTTGCCGTACGCCATTTTCGGCTTTTGTGCGCACGTACATTTTTAGTATGGATCCTACGCACTGTTTTATAAATGAGACCCCTGAACATTTGGCCTATTAACACTGACGAAAAAAGAAACAGAAGGTGTTGACTTCCAAATAAGGATGATGACGTCGCACCACCCTGAGTGCCCGTTGGTGGGAAGAGGGGAATTCCTCTCACATGAAGAGGGCCCCTCACTAGTGGTGAAAAGGGATATTCCACACATTCTAGCAGTCCAACTGTTTATGGTTCAATTGCTCCCCGATAGAAAAGACTATAATCCAGGTGAGGTAACTGGTGTTGGTTAATTAGTAGGACTATTTATCCTCAGAGATATAAAAGTCTGATAATACCTGCATGTGAAGGATTAGTTACTGTGGGGGAATCCGCTCAAATCCTTGCAGCCTCACCTTTGCTCGTTGGGCCGCGCTGCCGCCCTCTCTCCCTCCTCCGACTCGTTGCCATGGTTGCGCCTGATGCAGCCGTTCCATCGTTCCATCTGTATCCATGATGGTGGATCCCGGTAGCTCCACCGTATATTCCCATTTCCTCAGGTCGTAGGCTGCGTCCTGCGCGGTCTCATACAGTTTCGGTCCGGAGTCCCAGTGAATTCTCATTTTGGAGAGGGGGGGTTTGAAAACGGATCCCTTTCTCCTTTAGTATTTTCTTGATCCCGCTGTATGCCTTACGTTTCTGAACCACTTCTGTTGCGTAGTCGTGATCAAACATCAGCTGTCGTCCTTCCATGACAATTTTCTTCTGCCAAGCTTTTTTCAGAACCATGTCCTTAACGGTGAATTCCATAAAGTTAACAACCATGGACCGTGGTGGAGAGTTGTGGTTGGTTTTCTGAGCTGGCACTCTGTGAGCCCGCTGGATGTGCAGGTTAACGTCAGGTGGCAGCGACAGCTCGGTTACGAGCAGCTGCTCAACAAACTTTATGGACGAGTCCCCCTCTTTGTCGTCCGGTATACCAAAAATACGAATGTTGTTCCTTCTGCTCCTACCTTCGATGTCTGTCAGCTTGTTTTGCAGAAGCCTCTGTTCTTCCAAAGATCTGCATAGTGCGTCCTTTACTTCCAGATTCCACCTCTCTATTTCCTCGATTCGGTCCTCTGCTTCAGTAATTTGGGCATCGTGTGTTTGTATGGTTTTGGTGTTAGCCGCGAGTTGCTGGTATATCTCCTGCTTTAGCTCGCTGATTTCAGACTTAATGTCTTTCGTGACTTGGTCTTTGAGTGTATTTAAGTCCGTCTTCATTTCCCATTAATTCATTAACCATACCCTTTAACTGTGCTACTTCCTGTCTTAATAAAACAGTCTCTGAAGTCTCTGAAACAGGTTCTGCACACTCTGTTAATTGTTGAGGGGGCTTGGCGTAGAGTTCAGTTTGGTAGTCTTGTAGATACCGTGGAGGCATCCTCTCCCGCTGTGGCCTTCCTCCCTGCTGTCTCTCCTGCTCGGGTGAAACGGCATGTGGATCCATTTCCCAACATAGATGTTTTCTCCAGCTCGAAGGACCATGAAGAAGCTATGTTGCTTGTGGTGGCGTTAGTTCATAAAACATCTGATGTGGTGCACATTTAAACACAGGATCCAGGGAGCCGTTCCAACAATTTATTAAAGTCAAGGTGTGAAGTTGGATGGCAGTTGGTGGATGATTTTTTCTATTAAGAAAAGACATTAACAGATGATATTATAAATCTCATAAATATAATACAGATTACAATTAATAAGTCAATTCATTTTAACTTACATCTTTATGCATCCACAATCTGGAATTTGCCTTTTCTCCTTCACATATTAAACTCAGGTATCTAACATAACACAAAACAATCTGTTAACTTTCAAACAATATATATCTCATTTCAACCAAATAAATTATAAAGGCACAAAAGCCACATTAAACTCACATCACTCTCTCTTCGTTCTGCCTGGAATTGTTTGGAGGGAAAAGGGTGGGTTCAGGCCTGGAGGGCAGACTTATATAACCTACGGGGGAGTGGTTTAGTCAAGTGTGCATTCTATACCATGCCTGCAGGTGGGTTAGGGCCTTGTGATTTAACAGTTGAGGTTAGCTATTGACCTTAAATGGTCTATGATGTATAGGTTATGTGGTCTCGCGAGAGTTGCCGCACGTTTTCTCAACTTGGCAGTTACCTCCTAGACAGTATAAGGTAATAAACAGTAGCCTGCAAGCACCATTCGAGCAGTGAAAAAGTCACAAGTGAGGACACGGGGCAGAGCAGTGGGAGGATATCAGTTCCTAGTAATGCAATAAGAGGCCAAGCCTGAGGTGCAGAAGACACAGAGGGAGGGACGATGTATGAGAGTGATATAAGGTCATTTACAAGATCTGTCACAGGATGTCTGTACACCGTGGTCAGAACAGCAACAGGTAAGACTTGTAGGATTAGAGAGGTTGATATAGCTAATCATACAAACACAATTTAATGCAATGCAATACAACAGCACTGTGATAAATACTAACTTTGTGAAGCGTATAATGTTGTTTTTTGCTTTTGCTGAGACTGTCAGAAGTGTTGAGTCAATTAGACCAGTGCATGGCTAGTGTGTGGGTGGGTGGGTGTGGGTGTCACGAGAGACAGATTAATACAAAGACTATCAGTGTTTATGTGATTCTTGAAGTCGAAACAGAATCTGCTGCACACACTCTTGTGCCAATAAATACAAAGGTCAATGTGTGTGGATTGATCTCTGTACATACTGTAGTCACTAACAATGTCTGTCCTCAGGTAACCTCTGTGATCCTGGTTATTGCTGCGACAGTTTTCCAACTCCACTGGTCACAATTAGACATCATCATCACACATCTGGCACAGCTGTTTAGGGAAGCAGCAGCATTTCGCAGCATGTTGGAATGTCATGGAGTCAAGCTGCGCTACTATTTGACAGTGCTGTCTGGACTCGTGGAGAGTTTGTTCTTCACAGGGGTCTTCTTCGGCTGGGCTTCCCTGGTGTTTGTGCTGAAAGTTGATGGATACTTTGCTGGATACTGCGCCAACGCCACCAGAGATGAGGACGATGCTGTGCACATAGGTATATGAACATGCACGTATATAATAACATATAGAATATGTGGACAAATACGCACAAGCAGGCATGTTACCGAAGTTTTTACGCTTCGTAATAGTGAAATTAGGACCATTGTTTGCTTGAGGTGTGTCATGGCATTGAAATTATTTCAGCTTGCAAAAGAATAGTAAGGGCAAACTCAAAACCTGCTCTACTGCTCTATTAACATTATTGTAGTCATAGTTCATGTGATTAATATTCCTGCTCTGCCTCCACTTTACATAACTAGATTACAATAATCCAACCAACCTGTTATTTAGGACATAAAGTGTATATTTTCATACTTTTTAGGGACATTGGTTTTGATGATACATTTTCTGACTTTAAAGAACACAATTAGCCTTAGTGCCCCCATGTTCCAACAAACTGCATCAAAAGTGCCCTCTAGGGTGCCCTTCCAGTAGAGAAAACGTGATGAAGTGCCTTCTAGGGTGCCCTTCCAGTAGAGAAACCGTGATGAAGTGCCCTATAGGGTGCCCTTCCAGAAGAGAAAACATGATGAAGTGCCCTCTAGGGTGCCCTCCCAGTAGAGAAAACGTGATGAAGTGCCCTCTAGGGTGCCCTCCCAGTAGAGAAAACATGATGAAGTGCCCTCTAGGGTGCCCTTCCAGTAGAGTGTGGAGGCAATTTCTGTTTAATAAGGACTCAAAAACAAGAGAGCGTCTTTCAGAGTTTTACTACACACTTGCAAGTGGGCACACAACCATCAACATAGAATGTTCAGGGCTGAGAGCACTGAGTCTCTCGGTTTAGCGACATTTATAACCTTGCATGAATGCTCACAGTGGTATATCTCACATTGACCTCTCTGTCTGACACGTCCTCAAATAGGCACTACATGTTTGTTGACTAGTTATGCAACACAGAAACTGAAATAGACTTCAAGGGCAATGAGTGCAACATGGCAAGACCTTAGGAATGTGCTGCATGTATGTACTGTATTTTTCTAACACAAGAGAAAACATAAAGTGCCCTCTAGGCCTAGGGTGCCCTTCTCGTAGAGAAAACATGATGATCTGCCCTCTAGGGTGTCCTTCCCGTAGAGAAAACATTGTAAAGTGCCCTCTAAGCCTAGGGTGCCCTTCCAGTAAGGAAAATATGATAAAGTGCCCTCTAGGGTGCCCTTCCAGTAGAGAAAGCGTGATGAAGTGCCCTCTAGGTTGCCCTTCCAGAAGAGAAAATGTGATAAAGTGCCTTCTAGGGTGCCTTTCCAATAGAGAAAACGTGATGAAGTGCCCTTTGGGTGACCTTAAAATGGAGAAAACGTGATGCAGTGCCATATAGGCTGCCCTACATGCTAGAAACCTTTCTGCGTGCTGGTGCCACACCGCGTAAAGCTGGTTCCCTTTTTATTTGTTTTTGCCCCTGCCCCTCAGACAGCCCGAGTCCACCCTTGATTATACATACACAAACATTCAACTCTTTCTATATTGACCTCTTTTCTTTGTTTAATCTTTCTTTCTTTCTTCCAGATTGTAGCGGTCAGGATGAGCACTTGTCTCGGGTCATGTCTGTCGCTTTCATCGCCAACACATTATTACGCTTCCCAGTTGGATATTTCTTCGATCGTTATGGAACCACAGCAGCGAGGCTAATAGCTATGTGAGCATGCCATCACAGAAACTGTATTTTATGATTTGATGTTTGTCATGTTTGGATTGTAATGGTTCATTATCTTCCTGGTGAGGTCACTTATGGGACCTTCAGGATGCAAATTAAAGGGATAGTTTGGGTGTTTTGAAGTGGGGTTGTATGAGGTACTTACCTCTAGTTAGTATATTACCTACAGTAGATGGCAGTTAGCACGCCCCCAGATTGGAGAAACAGACAGGAGTACTAGCACGGGAGCAAAGCAATGTACTGGTGTGGACGGGGCCGGCAGCGAAACGTATTTTAACCACCTAAAAAAAATCAATATAATATAAATGTTTTTAGTGTAAACTGTTAGAGCTTGCAGATTAGCTAGCTAACATAGCTTTCCACAAAAACAAAATTGCACAACTTTTCATACCACCTTGATATGTGACCTGTTCAATCTGATAATCTGATTCATTATATCTGATCCTGCAGATCTTTTTACACCACTGGCACACTGCTCATCACACTGTCAAACACAGGTACTGTAGGTTGTTTTGCACATTGTAGATTTTAGAGCAGATAGAAACCTTCATCTCTCTCCGCTCTGTCTCTCACACACAGAGACGTCGGTGATGCTGTACCCTGCGACTGCATGTCTTGTTGTTGCTGGAACAATCCTGTACATCACCAATGTTCAGGTTTGTGTTGACCAGCCTTAACAATTTGCGTGGTATGAGTGAGAATGTGGTTGTGGGAAAGGAGGACATACAAGGGCAATACCAGCAGTTATAAGAAGTAGCTTATCTGTTAAGGTGGGGAACCTGTTTGACTCCTATCGCTCCACCGTCATCAACATCTACAATGGGGCTTATGACTCCTCTGCTGCCGTCTTTCTCATCATAAAGGTAATGAATATTTGATGCAATAAAACATGCAATAAAATACATTGAATAAAAAATAAAATGTGCTCCTCAATCCACATAAAAAATTGTAAGTGTACATCTTCTCCTTTTTTCTTTCTGTCTTTAGCTGCTGCATGAAAAAGGAGTGTCTCTTCATTCGTCTTTTATCTTCCTCACCTTCTGTAGCATACCCCTCCTTCTACGTACCTTCTTCTTAATGCCCAGAGGACACATCCCCTACCCGCTGCCAGAAACATACACTTATGGGTCAGGACAAACTACACCATCCCAATGAAGTTTAACCGCCTGCTTGTTCCTGTAACAGTTGAACTGTCCTCACTCACCACCTCTGCTTTGACAGACTAAACTGCCCCAGCCAAAGGAGAGAAAGAAGAGAGGAGGAGGAGGAGGAGGAAGAGGAGAAGAACGATGAGGAGGAAGAAATAAAGGAAATAGATGCGAAAAGGAATGAAAAGGACAAGAGAGCAGAGGCTGAGACGTCTGCCTGCCTACTCAAAGAGCCACTGCATGGGCAAGAGGAAGGTATTGTCATTATCAATGTTTTTTCTTGAATGTGGCTTACAATGTGTGCAGCCCGGTAGAGATAAAATAAATATACCAAGGCCACGATTTATTAATTTGTGCGCACGAGGTGTAATTTGTTAACCTGACCCTGTCAGATGGTTTGTTATACAGAACCATCTGAAAAGCCGTCACAGGAAACAGTTTGGAAAAGGGCATGCACTTTCAAAAAATACTTGGCAGGTGATTGGAGGAACCATCTGTCAATCAAACTAATGGAAGCTAAACTAACCGTCTCACACGTCTCAAGCCACGCCCGTAGCTGCAGTAGCTCCTCACAGGATGCTGATTGGTCCGTTGTCTGGCAAGCCGGACCCAAACGCATCACTTGAAGCCTGACAAGTTGGATTTTCGTGTGCCATTTGATACCGCGATTCTCGCGTGATCTCGTGACATCGCGAGAATCCAGCTGCCGTGCAAGGTTAGTAATTTGTGGCCAGGGTAAGGAGGGTTACTTTAAAAAAATAATCCAATACAATCACTAATTACCTGGTAAAAAGAAATTTAATCAGTAACCTAATCCAAGTGTCACAATATAAAAGTAATGTAATCTGATTACTTTCAATTACTTTTACCAAATATGCAAAGAAAGACGAGAAAAGAAACATGTTGAAATTTCAACATTATTTTGTCTGTAAAGCAGAAACGGGAAGAACATCACAGTATGCCTTCCAGCTGTGAAAATGCTGTCATCATCTGCATAGCATATCATTCTTTATTCTAAATGTAATTTAAAATGTAATCCTGCTAGTAATCCACATTTTTACCAAATGTATCTGTAATCTGATTATGTCTGTCACGGAATTACCTTCTTTCTTGTATCGTAACACCATCCATCCATCCATCCATCCATCCATCTGCAACCGCTTATCCCGTTAGGGGTCGCGGGGGGGCTGGAGCCGATCCCAGCCGACATTGGGCGAAGGCGGGGTACACCCTGGACAGGTCGTCAGTCCATCGCAGGGCTGACACATAGAGACAGACAACCATTCACGCTCACATTCACACCTACGGGCAATTTAGAGTCCACAATTAACCTAACCTGCATGTCTTTGGACTGTGGGAGGAAACCGGAGTACCCGGAGAAAACCCACGCTAACACGGGGAGAACATACAAACTCCACACAGAAGGGCCCCAAGCCCCAATTACGTAACACCATTCCATGTAATTCCCAAGACTGTTTGTGGCCTCAATTTAATGAAATTGTTCGGTGGTTTGTGGTTAATTAGCATGCAAGATAAGTCTATATACAGAGCCAGCACAACAGACCAGCCTTTCTCCCCGAAGCATGAAGTGCAGTGTACCTGCTTCAAGTACATCTATCCACCGGTAAGCAAGAAGTTTTCCAGGGCCTTCCAATTGACCAACTATAAAGTCGATAGCATCCTACAAGTCAGTACATTGCGGACGATATTATCCACAAACTCTCAATATCCTCGTTAACTGCCTTTTACAAACAACAACCCCTTGCAAAGCAAGTGTTGTCAACATGTCTTGATAACTCATCCCCAAGCTAAAGTAAGGCTTAATTAATGAGTCTCTATCCAAAGCTATCTTCAAACAAGGACTAGTGCCTTAAGCAGGTGGCGGCTGGAATGAATGACTTGGCCTTGTGTCCTGCCAAAGTTATTTAATTATTTAATTCATGCCCACTAGTTAAACTAACTCGTGCGCACAAATGAGTTAATCGTGGTCTTGCTATTTTTAATACTGGCAGCAGCTTCAGTGGCCCAGAATGCATTGCTGTCACAACTTTCTGGATCTGCCTTCTCTGTCTAAAGTAATTCTGGGAAAACTCTTACCTCAAGATTAAGTAGGAGACAAGGCAGGTATTGTACAGGGAAAGTAGATATACAATGGACTACACAGTAACATTCACACCAAAATAACTCCCAGAGCATATTACATGTTACAAGTTGATGAGGTCTAATAGTGTTAGAGTAACCAAAGCTAACCTTTTCCTCTAAAGACAGTGACTTTCCTGTTTCCCACTCGTCTCTTTCCTTACATCCAGAAGCTAGTTTCCGGAGCTGTGCGATGTCCTGGCTCTTCCTGTGGCACATGGTGTGGGTGGTCACCATCCTCCTCTGTCAGATCATCTACTTATCCAACGTCAACCCCATGCTCAGCCGGCTGGCCAATAATGACCAAACCTTGGGTGAGGTATAAAATGATTGAATTTCTAGGAGCATTTTTCAGGTGCGTCACTCGCTGCTTGTCCAAGTTAAGAGCAAAATACCAAGGTCACATGACATGTGGTCATTAGGGTGGACTTTTATCATGACTATGCTGCAGTGGCTGCAGTATGTACAGTATGTTGATTGCACCAGTGGCATGTGATGTAATGTGGTGTGTGGCGCGTTAGTGTTGCATGCGCTGTAACCACTCAGCTACGAAGGCGTTCCCTCACAAGTAAACAGTCTAACCACTTCTCCAGCAGCGTAACATGGTTATGATTGGGCGGCGCAATTTTTTTTTTTGGGTCCTCGCCCAAATTTTTTTATTTGAAAATAGCCTAGCTCTGCTTATAAAACATCAGTAGTGAGTAATATACATACACATGAGTTATAGCTGATGGTCTATAACACATTTTTCTCCTTTGTAATTGTTATTGTTTACCACAGTGTTTCCTCCTACAAACTAAACTTTCTCTTTCCTTCCACCCCTCCAGTGAGTCACTACACCAATGCATTTGCCTTCACCCAGCTGTGTGGAGTGCTGTGTGCTCCCTTGAACGGCCTCATCATGGACAGACACAAGCGCAGGCCTCTGGCTCTAGGTTCGTTAAATTTACCTTCAAATTATTATCACTGTTCGTGTTCGGCTCAAAGCCTAATTGCTACTGAGTAGACTGTAGTGTGTTTCAGAGAACAATAGATGAGGAATCCAAGCTCAAAATGCTGAGCAGTTGTATTTTATTTGTAGATCTCCTGTCTAGACACTAAACACTCCTGTCTGGGTGTGGTTTATGCTGTGAATCCTTCTGTGTACATTCGTTAATATTGAGACTGATCTGACACCATAAGAAAATCCTTCAAAAATAAATCCTTAAATGTTGTGCTTTTCATCAGAGGTATTATTTCCCCGAATACATACTCCAAAAACATACTTATTTGCAGGTGTTCCAAAATATATTTTTTATATATTTGCCTGCATCAACCTTAAAGGGACTGTTTGTAACTTTTTAAGCGTATAACTATACCGGGTCGGGATCCCATGTGCGCTCGCTCGCATATGCGCGCTCACATGTGGCCGGAGTCTCGTCTCCTCTGCCTGCTTGCCTTCACTCACACACCGCGCACGTTCTCGCTGTCTCGCTCCACCTCTACACATGAACGCGCGCTCACTCCACACTGCAGAAGAGTTAGTTTAGCTCTGAGAATATCTACTGAATGTACAGTGGACGTTTGTGCAGAAATAAATGCTGCAGCTCCTCCAGACCAACAGAGGTTTCCCGTGTCTTGTGAAGTGACGGGGCTCCGCAGCGAGAAACGTTATCGTCTCCGACCGGGTGCCGGTGTCTCCCTGCGGGCACAGTTGGGAGGCGATAGCGTTTCTCTTCCTGCTTCAGCCCCGGCACCAACCCGCTTTTCCTGCTTCAGCTCGGAGACTGAAGCAGGAAAAGCCAACACTAGGATCAGCATTGATTCATGGAGAGACCTTCGTCTGGTCAGCTAACATTACTGCCAAGCAGGTGAAATATAGAGTGATATTGTGGTTTTAGCTGACGTGTGTCGGCTCACTGTTTTGAGCGATGCTCGTTCATGTCTATTTAGAGCGAGCAAGCACGAGCCCGACGCTGACTTTCATTGACTTAACGGCCACAGGTTTCGCTGTTAACAAGCAGTTCTGAAAGTTACAAATAGTCCCTTTAAGTCATCTTTCTATTGGTAGTACAAAGACTTCACAGTTCTGTTAACCATCATCCTCTTTCATCTTTTTCTTAGGAGAAACCAAGCGGGAAGCAGACCTGCATTCATCCCCTCTCGCCCTCTTCCTGACCTCCCTGCAGTGTTTCCTCTTCTGTGTGTGTTTCACCTGTCCTGTCCTCCCTCTGCAGTACCTCACCTTTATCCTGCAGGTTGTCAACAGCTCCTTCTTTTACGGAGGCCACCAAGCATTTGTCAGCATTGCGTACGTTCACATTTCCTCCTCAGTCCCACGACACTTAGAGTAGACGGCAAATTCAGTCAACAATATCCTTCTTATCCCTCAATCTGCCACCCCTCTATGTCTTCTTTTGACGGTGCTCCTCTGCTACTCTCTCCTCTCTCAATCACTCCTATACATGAAGCTTCCCAATGTCTCATTTTGGGAAGATGTCGGGGATGGCAATGTCATTATCAGCTCTGGTGCTGCTTCTCCAGCTTCCACTCCAACATCTCATCACGCACCAGCTCCACGGTGATCCGCTCTATGTAAGTGTCAAAAGGATGTGTGACACTCTGTAATTAGCCTTGCTTGAACCTGATGAGTCAGGTTAACCAGTTCAATAACCAGTTTGTCTCTTTTACCCCCATCTCTCTCTCACATCCCTCATCTGTCTTTATAACAGGTGAACGTGGGAGTCACCTTGGTGTCTCTGCTCGCCTTTATTCACCCAGTCCACGTCAGTCTCTACTGCAAAAAGCTGGCCAAACAGAGAAAGACAGGACAAGAAGTGATTGATCAAGGGTCGGAAAAATTTTGACATTATCCAATGTAACCAATTGAAATAGAAAAGAGTAGTTTACCTTTTTGGAAACCACAATTTTAATTGAATATATTTTTTAATGTATCAGAGAGAGATGAACAGAGAGAGAGAGGAGATGGATGGGTCTCTCAGTGATGGTAGCTTGTGTTGTTACTGTTAAATATTTTATGAGAAATATATGAATTTTCACTTACCATTTTATTCCAGTGGTACTTGGTAGGTTCTTTTAACTCATGAAATAAGTTTTAAAAAATTAAGATATTTGGGTATACGCTAACTCTGTTTGAGTTTACATTGGGAAATGTCAATTACATTAGGTGAAGAATGCATTAAAATATGTTTAGGACTTGGGACTTGATTGTCAACTTGCCAAAGAAGCAACACCTAGTGGAGTTGGAGGGGTCATCAAAGTTGACATTCATCACAGTAGACATCACATCTACTTATATATTGTCAGATGATCTTTGCATGGTAAGCAGTTGAAAGCCTGCACTGATTTCAGCAGCCTTAACTGCATTTGAAAGATAACGTAACTATTATTCACAACAGTGGAAGCAGACATGAATCTGTATTTGAGTATGGAAATTCATTCTTGACCTTGGTGACACTGACACATATCTGTGTACATCTAAATAAAAGCGAGGAATCTCTGTCTGTTTGTCTGTGTGTCCTTCGCATATCTCGAGAACCGCTCATCAGATCTACTTCACACTTGTTGGGTGTATAGCTGGGGGCCCAAGGGAGTGCTTTTTCGAATTTGGTGCAATTTGGACCTGTTCCATATTAAAAAGACTTTGAATAAACAAGTGCTCTGCAGAGAGTCCAGCATTTCGTCCCCAGCTGGGCCGACAGCTGCTCATTGATTGCATTTCACTTTTACTGCTGGATGCTGGATACATTACATGGATCCTGGATGCCAAATATTTGCTGGTTATACTAACGTTACATGGATGCTGGATATACTGGTACTAATGTTACAACAGGACTCTTCTTCACTTCCCTGGAGTCAACACGAGTGGATAGCGAACTGGAAGCAGAATCAAACCAGAGTGTATTTCACCGGTGTTTCTCACCACGAGTAAACTTGGGTGTGATTTTCCCCTGTGAGTAAGACTGTATTTCCCCATTGTCAGACTTGATGTTAAATTATAACACTAATAACTATACCGCCAGCAAAATACCTCCACTATATAACCGCAGTGGTTATGTCAAAGCAAGCGACTATTATGCCTATTTGGAAATTACCTCAGCAAAGTTTATTTCACCGATGTTTCTGACAGCAGCCAGGACCTGGGTGTTTTTTTATTTTTTCCCGTAAACCAGAGTGTATTTCACCAGTGTTTTTTTACCATGAGTAGTTGCGACTTGGGTGTGTGAGGCGACTCTGTCATGGCAGGTGTACTGCTCAGGAGGAGCCAGCGCAATGTCGAGTGTGAAGTTGTTGGTATGAGCGGTTCGCTGCAAGCAGCAATATCACAGACCAAAAGCATTCAGCCTGTTCTGAACAGGCACTAGAAAAACTTTATTGTCCGTTCACACAAAAATGTGTCCTGTATCTCAGACTCACACACACAAAATAAAACATCTGCCAGGTCCTCCAGCAACCATCAAAAAACATGACACAACATTGCAACGTCTGAGAAAAACACTCCATGCACGCACGCACACACACACACATACACACATACATAGTTTTACTCACAAATGAAAATAAGTCGGTTGTGTTACTCAGAAAATCATGCAAGCTTATTAGGCTTGTTTTACTTATCTTTACAAAAACGTTGCTTGAACAGCATCAGAAAACGTTGATAACTTGGATGTCGAAAGTGTTAGTTGATGTATATAAAGACCTGTCAATAGTGCATTTTATTCACAGATTTAAATGACACTGGGCTGCAAATGTCAGATCAGATTACCATGTCCCTAAAGCTGCAGTCAGTAACTTTAAGCAAATATGATCGAACGTTATTTTTATAAAACTGTCACTATATCCTGACAGTAGTGCATGAGACAGATAAGCTGTGAAAAAAATCATATTCCTGTGTCCCCCTGTGCTCCTATAACGGCATTTGCAAAACTTCACCGCGCCCAAAGGGAAATGACCAATCAGAGCCGAGCAGTCTCTAAAGCAGCTGTCAATCAAACTGCTCCGATCAAACTGTCAAACTAGGCAGCGCTGATCAAATATGAATCATGATGCTGTTACTGAATGCCTATTTCTCGCCTCAAATGTTTTCAGATACATATTTTATACTATTTAGCTGTAAAATGTGAATGTTTGTGACTCGGCCGCCATGTTGAAAACAGTGGAGCCAAAACCACCCACCGCCCACCAACCGGAGCAAATTTCTAATTTCACAACGGTGTGGTAGCTGTGATGGAATAATTGATACACAAGTTATCTTTGGAAGGAAGAGGTCCGGCGCTGATGATGTCTTACAAAAGAAGGTTTATTGAAGCTTGATCAAGGAGAATTGTCAGGTCTCCACAATAGATGCTCTCTGCGTGAAGGCCTCACAACTCTGTCCTTCCTCCCCGGTGCTCAGTGTCTTACCCCTTATCATGTTTTGACTTACTCCGTTCCTCTGGCATCTCTGACCCTGGTTGCCCTAGCGACTGGCTCTACGATCTCCACTACAGGCACAGCTGTACAGATAACGGTGGCTCCTCTAGACAGGACTCCAACCCAATAATGTCAACAGAGGGACACTGACAAACACTCTGACCTTTCTACCAATAAGAGAGGAATTGATGGAAAATTCCATCACAGTAGCAACCTGTCAATCACAAGGTAGCCACGCTCTAAAGCATCCCCTGCTTTATGGTCTATTTGACTCTAAATGGGACCATAAATTACTAAATGAACATCATGCTGTGATTGCTCAACTAGCGATTGAAACCATAAACTCATGTCTACAATGTTTACTGAGGTAATAAATCAAATGAGAAGTAGGCTCATTTTCTCATAGACTTCTATACAATCAGACTTCTATTTGCAACCAAAGGAGTCGCCCCCTGCTGGCTATTAGAGAGAATGACAGTTTAAGGCACTTCAGCATTGGCTTCACTTTTCAGACCCAGAGGTTGACAACCAATTATTGTAGTCTTTAGACTACAGAGAGAGGGAAGTGAATACACTATAGCTAACTGAAGCAGAGATATAACAGAGACATGCCTGAAGACATCAGATATCATGAGGACGAAATATACTGTATGATTCATTATAAGCACCTCCATGGCTGAAACATCTCGTGACACCAGTGTTTTAGGCATCAAGCCCTCTTTTGTGTGCTGAAAAAGGCTTAGAATAGACATCTTTGTTGTCCACTTGCGTAGAATTTTGTCTTTGGCTTCGCAGACACGCACACTTGACAGACATACATACACTTGAAAGCTTCCTTTGCCATGGGTTAAGTTACATAAAATGGAAACCATTTCTTCTACTTTAATAGACTGCAAATTTACTTCCAAATGTAGGGTAGCTCCTGAAGAGCAACCAGAGCTGAGGTTAACATACAATATTATTGCTAAATAAAATAATATTACCATGTCAGTTCTGATCATTCTAATGACTGTGACGACCTTTGCTTCTGCTGTGGAGTAGCTCCTCCTGCCCACCTGTCGTCAGGATCAGGATTCAGCTGAACAGAGCTTGTTGTGGTTGTGCAGTGAACCTCCAGAGGACAGCAAAGCTCTAGTCTACACACAGACTACAAGCAGTCTGTGGAAACCCACTTAGGTATTTTCCAGTCCAACATCTCATCACGCACCAGCTCCACGGTGATTCGCTCTATGTAAGTGTCAAAAGTATGTGTGACACTCTGTAATTGGCCTTGCTTGAACCTGAGGAGTAAGGTTAACCAGGTACAATAGTTGTCTCTTTTCACACCCATCTGTCTCACTTTCTTTGTCTTTCATGGTCACAGGTAAATGTGGGTGTCACCTTGTTGCAGTGTCTGCGTTAGGGATGCCCAAGGCCCATCCAAAAAGGTGGGATTTCTCGCTAATTACTCATACAATTTGGTAATGGAAGTATTTTCTTATTATACTAGCCTATAAAACTCCCCCCTCCCTAGCCAATTAAGAGCAACTACCATTTTTTTGTCTGTAAAATAGAATAGATAATTGTGTAAGCGAATGTGTCTAAGTGGATATCTATATGAATGCCCGTGTGGATATAGATATATGTATATATATATATATATATATATATGAGGTTGGTTGTATGTATATGAATATGAACTTACCTCCTGACACTGCACTATTACAACAGGTAGTACTTTTTTTTCTTTTATTTTTCTAATGTTTTTACTTTTTTATATATATGTAGTTGCTGTTGTCTGTATGTCCCTTTACAAGTTTGTGTATGTATTCCTTTAACCTTAGATAAAAAAAAACCCCAAAAAACAACTACCATATCCAGCATTGTATGAGCAGCCAGTGGGCATGATCTTACTCTAAAATTGCGAAACAATGGAAAGAAGTTGTGTTGAGGAGCTTCTGCACTCACAGTCTCCAGAGACTCCAGCTGTTCCAGTGGTGAGTTCATAAATTCACTCATCACACATCTTGATAAAATGTCTCTCCTGCTTTGTAGTAGGCTACACTGTGAGTGGGATTATTTCCACGTTTCTGGATGAGCGCACATATTGTGGTTGTAATTGCGTACCGGTTCATGATGAGGCTTAAAGATGTTGTTTATCTTTTAATTAGTTGTGTAGCCGGTGAAAGTGGCCCAATGTTAAAGGTTTACAAATGCAAAAAAAATTCCACTGTGTATCTGAAAACACCTCTGGTTTTGTGGATGTATAACGTGTGGGAGTGCGTGCGCGCTTGTGCGCATAGAGTGACACTCTGTGGATGAGCGCCTGAGCCTCTCTGTCACAGTTTATTTCTTTCATGACAATGTGAAGGTGGGCCAATGTTAAAGGTTTATTAAATGCAAACGCATTAAACAGATTTCCCGCTGTGCATCCTAGTTTATAACCTCTGGTTTTGTGGACGTGATAGCATGTGCGTGCGTGAGTTGGTGCGTGCCTTTGTCACAGTTTTTTTCTTTCATGGATCATGATAATGCAACTAGGCGGAAGTACATCTGTAACTACTGTGGGAAGGGTTACCTTTTCCTGAGCATGATTAACAGAGATTTTCCGCTAAAATCACATGCTTGTTGCTGTTTAAGGTGTAGATATCTCATTCAGTGTTAAAGTGGCAGTAGGCAGTATATTTTTGGCATCATTGGGCAAAAAATCCATAATAACCTTTCAGCATATTGTAATTCAAGTGTTCTGAGAGAAAACTAGACTTCTGCACCTCCTCATGGCTCTGTTTTCAGGCTTTAGAAAATCTAGCCTGTGACGGGAGACTTTGGCCAATCACAGGTCATTTCATTGAGAGAGTTCAGTTTTAATGCTAGAGTGAAGATACTGGCATCATATGAAACTAGAAAACGTAAGGAATGAATGTCATAGCTTTTTGGGAGGGAGGTTAAATAACGGTCCAAACTTGCGCTAAATTTTGGCAAGGAAAAACTGGCATGGCCATTTTCAAAGGGGTCCCTTGATCTCTGACCTCTAGATATGTGAATGAAAATGGGTTCTATGGGTACCCACGAGTCTCCCCTTTACAGACATGCCCACTTTATGATAATCACATGCAGTTTGGGGCAAGTCATAGTCAAGTCAGCACACTGACACACTGACAGCTGTTGTTGCCTGTTGGGCTGCAGTTTGCCATGTTATGATTTGAGCATATTTTTTATGCTAAATGCAGTACCTGTGAGGGTTTCTGGACAATATTTGTCATTGTTTTGTGTTGTTAATTGATTTCCAATAATAAATATATACATACATTTGCATAAAGCAAGCATGTTTGCCCACTGCAATGTTGATAAGAGTATTAAATACTTGACAAATCTCCCTTTCAGGCACATTTTGAACAGATAAAAAATGTGTGACTAATTTGCGATTAATTCAACTAAGGACAATCATGCGATTAATCGCGATTAAATGGATTTTAATCGTGACTTTATGGATTGATAGTTGATTATTTTCTTTTTGACAGAGTAAACCTCTTGTTTAGTTGATTTTAAACTAAATTTACTGCCATTCACTACATGAAACTAGAATGAGATGTAACAGATTTAAAATGATGTTTTAAAAGAGGTATGACTTTCTCCAATGTATCAGAAATGTAAGTGCAAGTGTCTTTTTTTCCACTTTGTCCATATACTGTATTAATGCCAATTCTCCTGAAGATGTTAGTGGCACAGCTGGACATACAGTAAATCATATGGTAGCCATACTATGTTTTTCACTAAGTCAGCTCAATGAATGAATTAGGGTTCAAGGTTCGAGGTTCTTTATTTGTCTTTTGTCATTGGCAATGAAAATCTTTGGTCTTGGGTTCCCTCAACAATACTCATAAAATATGTATATGGAAAATGGAAAATCACACAAGTAAAAGTAAAAGCAAAACGATAATGTAAGGCAAAAAATAGTGCAGTTAAAATATAGGGCTTAAATATAAGCATAAGTAAATATAAAATAGTATTTGAATTGTAAATTTAAAATTTTGTGGAAGTCAGTAGAACAAAGCGCTACAGGAACAGCTTTGTTCCAGCTGCAATTGTTAATTTAAATAAGTCCTAGCAGCTTTTGCACATATTTATGGAAAGTTTCTCCCTTTTCTCATTTTATTGTGTCTTTTTTGTCCTGATATTTCAGCGTTTTTTTATGTTGTTCTGTGGCCTTCTTTTTGCTGGGTCCTGATCCCAGTAAGCCTTTGAGTACTCTTTGTCATGTTTTTGGTATGTCTGTCTCTCGTCTGTGCTCTACTTTATTGTCAATACGGATGTCATCCTCTATTTTTGGTGCAAAACAAATCTACCTACGGCCACAAATAAAGTCACCTGAACCTGAACCTGTATTTCAGATGGGAAAACTGAATGTAAACAGTATGTATATGCATGATGAGAAGTAATATACATGTATGTACACAGGTGTAAATAGGAATGAATTAGACCACGTGATGACCTCCAGAGGTCAGCAGAGAGCTCCACTCAGCCTGCAGAAGCAGTGGAAGTACTGTATGTAGTACTACTGTATATAGTGTTGTACATATTGTAGTTAACCGGGCATTTGCACGACAAACCTCAACGACTGAGATTAAGTGTTTGCACACAAACCTATTTCTACATCAATGAGTCCATACATACATATATACAGTGTGCTGTGCAGTATAAAAGTGGTGGCACCATGACAGCAGTTTCTAATGCCATCATCGTTATAAAGACGCTATGTTTGTAGACTGAAAAAGAAAATCTTTCTAATATTCCTGCAAGTCCTACCATGTGTGGGTTTGTATTGTATTTATAGTTCTTTAGTAGATTTTATCTCAAGGTTTCATGGAGATAAGATTAATTTAAATGTTGTCATCATGTCGGCTAAATAATATAAAATCCGAAAGATTATCCTATAATTCACAACAACAGCTGCTAATGAGAATTACTGCATATATAATAGAGTCCCATATGTTTCCCGCCCTGTGTCCACCTGTTGCTATTACAACTGGATCTCTGGTTTACAGAAAGACAGAAAGACAGACAGACGCAGCTCTGCATGTCAGACTGCGTAACAGTGCAAGGTGCATTACTGTCCTGCTGAGTCCCTGCACAAGAGGACTGTAATGTTTGGATTACTGGCTCGAAATTACAAGGTAAACATCATTTAACATGTAAATGGAATAAGGTGTTGGCGAAACGATGCGTGTTTTGTAACAAGACTGAGGTGAGTTGAATCTCCACATAGAGAAATAGAGAATAAAGTGTTTTAAAGCCTTCTCATATTTAGGATATCACATGTCCACTCATGTTGTGTTGAATGATAACTGCTATAAAGTCTTGTAACGGTCTAATAACAGGCGGTTTTGTGTCCACATTGTGCCATGTGCGTCAGTACACACATAGATTAAGTTAACTAATCTGGATTACAGTCTGGCGATTACCACACACACACACTGTCCTCATGTTGCAATGTGAGTTGGACATAAAGATAAGGGACATCTTTTTCAGTGAGGCCTGTGTGAAGTTTAAAGGGGAAAGCCACCTTGTAATTTGTACAGTATCCACAAACACAGTGGAGGGTGAAGTATTAGAGTCCTTTATTCTAATATCAAAATGTAAAAATAACAGTAAAAGGACAGAAATATTTGGTACGGTACCATTTTATAATATAGCCCGCAAGTTACAATGTAATTTCATTACATTTACATAAAATATTTAAATGTAGGACTGTGGGAAACAAGGGTGTATTACAATTGGGAAGCTTAGAGGAAAGGAGCAATAATAATAATAATAATTATACTGTTAGTAAGAGTCCATGTTGTACTGTTTGAGCTGTAAATGAAAGATAGAAAACACCTTTGTTTTGTTCTGCATTGTTGAAACTGTAACGCAGCAGAGACCTTCACTGCCCTGGACTTGCTGAAGGGAACTCTAAAAGTGTTTTTGAAGAGGACTTAGAGGAAGCCTAAGAGAAAAAGAGAGACTTTCTCTGAGGACTAAACTCACACTGGAACTAAACCCGTTGGCGACCTGGAGAAAGGGAGTGAAGCATGGAGAGGTACGTCTCGGTCGGTACCAGGCTGCGCTACGGGCTGACTCTGGCCTCGGGAATGCTGGAGTGTCTGTGCTTCGCCGGCGTGGTGTTTGGTTACGCCTCTCTGGTGTTTGTGCTGAAGGAGGATGGCTACTTCAGTCAGCTTTGTGTCAGCGTCCAAGGTACCAACAGTACAGGTGAGCAACTCTGGAGCTCAGGTTTGACAGGTGGTCTTGTTGCCGGGATGCTCACCCGATTATCAGAATAGAACAAATACTTAGCAGTTTGTTTTTTTACAAAATAAAGGCACACATATACTTAAACTGAAGCAAAAAAGTACAATCAGTACTGATAATTAACCCTCTGAGACCCACAATAGACCTGTTTTTGTCTTTTTTAGATGAGGGGGGGGGGGGTTGGGGGTCTTTAGTGGGAGATAGCAGGTCAACAGTAGATGTCACATAGAAGTGGTGTATGTACAGCATCTGAAAGATGCTCTATTATGTCTGATAAGTTGTTAACCCATTTCTTGGGTTGATACCATTTGTTACACAGATTTGGTGCTAAACTTAACCATTTTCAATAATCCCTCCAAAATACCACATTAAGACACCAAGACCTTGAGGAACACCATAGAAAAAGCCAGGCTGTGATTTGGTTTAAACAACTTTTGACATTTGGAGATTTCTGCAAGAATTGCATTTTTCGGCAACTGGATGGCAAGCACTTCTTTTCTGGAAACAGCTCAGAAACCCCCTTATTGTCAATCTACCTAGTAAAGCCATCCATCCTCTGAATGCTCTAGGTCTCTAGTTTGTGGCTGTAAAGTTTCATGAGGCTGTGATTATCCTAGAAGTCACCACAGGTCATTTTATACAGTGAGGTCAATTTCCAAAAAATGGTCTCACTACTACAATTGGGCTCTTTGGATCCACAAGAGTCTCAGCTTTACACTGATACTCAATTAGGCTAATTCCAAGACTGTTTAGGGACCCCAGTATGGGCAAAAATCACACATTTATATAGCAGTCAAAAATGTTTTGCCCAGGGTTTTTGAGGTCAGAGGTCAAGGGACCCCTTTGAAAATGGCCATGCCAGTTTTTCCTTCCTTATTTTGAAACGTTATTTAGCTTCCTTTCCAATAAGCTAACAAATCTGCTACAGCCTCTGAAGAACAGTAAAGTCGGCCGGGATCAGCCGGGATCGCCCGCAATCCCATGGGCCTCAGAGGGTTAAAGCTATCTGAATAGAATTTTGGCCACTTGGGGGCAGACATACTGTAACCTTTGTCATTATGGCTAATGTATGCTAATAATTTCCACAGACACATCCAGCAGACACAGAGTAACATTATCATCCCATTGCTTTCGTCCCGCCTGAGGAACCCAATTCCAATATTTATTCTACTTTTAGTGGACACATTGTGGTTTCAACTATCAGTTTGCTCAATATCCCATAATATCCCAGGCTTTCTCTGTTTCTCTTTCTTACAGACTGTAGTAGACAGGATGAGCAGTTCTCTCTGGTCTTCACCATCGCCTCGTTCCTCAACAACTTCCTGTCTCTAGTCAATGGCTACCTGTTTGATCGATTTGGCACCATGGTAACCAGGCTGCTGGGAATGTGAGTTCATTGTTTTGTTTTTTTTATCTCCAGACACAAAAAAAGAGCATCAGTTTTGCAATGCTGTCACAATCTCTAAACCCATCGTCGATCGATCTGATGTTGATTTAGCCTCTGGGGACAACGGACGATATTTCTGGGGTTCTGGTGCAGCCAGCGGATATCTGGGCCGAGACTTCCTCTTCCATGCGCTGGCCGTTGTGTACAGTCCGATTAGAAACTTGAGAAGTGAGAAAGGAGTTGGAGTTGAGAGACGACGTCTATGGCAGATCTGTATAAACAGATAAATGCATACCAATGCAGATACATTCTTTTAAAAAACGCTAATAAAAAGCTAAATCGTCGTCAGATGACAGCCGATTGGTTCTGAGATTGCATTTTGGCCAATGGGTTCCATCTGTTTTGCTTTCCACTGTTTACCAGCATGCAACCAAATCCCGCTCAAATTTGATTGGTCAATACTACAAACGGACTACAAAAGGAAACCAGAATGCTTCCGATACCACAATGTTGTCCCATTGCCTACAGATTCTGCATTCATAGGAAGATATCTGTTTACGGATTAGTAATGTTATAGTTGATTGACAAATTAGACAAAAGTCAGACCTCAGATTGCATAAAGAAACAAAAGCTTCAGACGTTTGGTAGGTAAAACAAGCTGGTAACAGTTTGAAATAAGTTATTATTCAGTGCATGATGATACCCACACGGGATCCATGAGCTCAAATGTATATTTCAGTTTGCAGTTCAGTTATTTCTACAGTTTACAGTTAGAATAAAGGGGGCAAGGTACAGAGATAAAAGTAGGGTGTTTCTAACAGATAGAGAGATTACAGCAAAGCAGATCCAACCTCATTTGACCCTTGTATTTGCAATGTTTTTTATTTTTGTATTTGCATCACTTCCTTATATTGACTTTATTTAATTATTTACTCTTCGTGACAAACTGAGTACGCCGAGTTCAGTCAAGTACTAACCCTTTGACCCCAGACTTTCTGTCTATAAATGGATAATTTTATTAAAAACGTGTCTGCAGATGTGACACACATCTACATGCACGTTGGTGTTGGAAAGAGCCTAATAGTAAATATATCCTGCTGATACTAATAATTATATCCCCTATTTTATTGTGGCATCACAAGTGTCTGATATCAAATCCTCTCTTTGCTGGGATAGTGAGGAATGTTGATTTCCGGAGATTTTGAAGTTATACATTGACAATTTAGGTTACTTTTTTATTGCTCAGGTTATCATGTTAAAGAGCCCTCCCGTGAAAAAGACTTAGACAGAGATTGGGTTTTAAAAATGTCAACCTACCTCCTTATTTATTAAATAAATGTATCTGAAGCAAATCTTCCACTCAAAGACTGCATCATAGTTTTTTCTTCAAATGCCAAAATATAATAAATCTAAATGTAACAAATATGAGTTCATAGGGTACTAGAACTGTATTTTTTTGTGTGAAGTGTGAAAATAGCTGTCAGCTTTCTAGTGTGTCTGAGTGTGTGCTTCAGAGACTCTTATGTAGCTGCACTAAATTCAGTCATATCTCTCTCTCCAGATCTTTATACACGACTGGAACCCTTCTCGTGGCCTTCTCCAGTGCAGGTAGGTGCACACACATTAATAATCAAGTGACCATCTCAAGCAGTTTACTACTAACTTTTTCAAACATTTAAAGCAAGTATATCTGCTCATTTTAATCCTTTTAAAAGTTATTAGGCAACAAGCTTGGCGAGGAACGGCGTTACGTAATTAGGATACAAAAAAAAAGGGTAACTGTAATCTGTTACAGTAACAGAAAAAAAAGACGTTATGAGATTACTGATGCATTTGGTAAAAATGGAGAATACGAGCAAGATTACAATTTTAAAATACATTTAAAATAAAGAACAATATACTATGCAGATGTGCACACATCGCTTACAGCGGCCCACTGCTCCTAAATGCTTAGGATGGGTTAAATGTAGAGGTCAAATTTTGTGTATGTATATGACAAATGTAATAAAGTTTAAAGTTTAAAGAAATGAGCGAACCGCTTAAAATTTCTGATCCAGCAAACATAATACTGGACAAACAGGGAAATTTTAGGGCTGTACCGAATAGTTCATAATTTCATCCATAACATTGACATTCAAATGATTATTATTAACAATTTACAGAAACATTGCGTGCACATTCAACCTTCTCTTCCCCTCCTCTCTCTCTCACAGAGCGAGTGACGCGGCGTTCAGTCGTCCCTGTAATTGTCGCAGTCCAAAAGTAAAACTTTAGTAGCTATAGTAGCATTCTAACAGCACCATAAATTACATGTATATAACCACAATAACACATGGTAAAGCCCTAGAAATTTGAATGTAGGCTAATTTAATTTAGTTTAATTTAATTTAGTTTAATTTATATGGGCTCTACTGGTACTCTAAGTTAAAATCTGGTAACTAATGTGGCAGTGACTCGAGACCTTGGATGACGATGCATTTTCACAGCTGGAAGGCAGAACTTGCACTGTACTGTGATGTTGTTCCCTTTTCTGCTTTACAGACAAAATAATAGTGACATTTCAGCATTTATCTTTTCTCTTGCCCAGGTGATTACCATACAATATGTATTTTACCCCTTAATCATATCAGATCCATTTACATTACTACCACAGAACCAAACAAGTTAAGCTTTCTTCTTCGCTGCTTAAATACCCAACTTTTCTGCTGTTCTCGCTACTCTTCGACTCTGTAATCTAGCACTATAGTGAAGGGGATGGGTCTGAGTTTACAATAATGTCATGAACACATAATCAAGGGAATCATTTCTTAACTTGTCAGTAAAGTTTGTCTTCCACTGTCATGTAGCATTTTCAGAGCTGCTTTTTCCTGCCTTGTCCTGCATCGCTGTGGGAGGAATTCTGCTCCTTCTAACCAACATCCAGGTGAATTCTGACATAATATTACACAGAAACATACTCTATGTCCAAAATAAATTATATTTAAAACACATTTGAACTCTCCAATAACCCATATCCACAATTTTTCTGTCCCTATATTTAATCTCTGTGTGTCGGGAAGGTGGCAAACCTGTTCGCTGCTCATCGCTCCACCATCATCACCCTCTACAATGGTGCCTTTGACTCCTCCTCTGGTGTCTTTCTAATCATCAAGGTAAATGTGGAGCCATTATAATGCTATATTCTGCCAGCATCTGAAATCATTTAATAAAAAAAATAATATAAGGCACCATTCAGGGCGTTCACATTGCAGGATGGTTTGTTGCACTTGGCTTTGACTTTGACTTTGTCACTTCTTCATTATTTTTTATTATGCTACATAGTCCACTATAGATCATTGTCACTAGAGTCAATCAGCTTAATGCAAAGTGGCTGACACAAAAAGGTTGACAATATAGTGAACAGGTAATGATTTCACACATCACATCAAGACAATGCAAATCCAATTTTTTGCCAGGTCTTCTATGAAGTGTTTTTCTCTACAGCAAAAAAAACATGGAATCTGATCTTTTGACATCAAATGCACTTTAACTTGTGGTTTGAAATGCAATTGAAACCATAGACTGAATATAAGAAGTGGACGTAGTTACCGTGATGTCACCCATTGGTTTGTGGACTGCCGTTTTGAAGCCTCAAATTCAGCATTTTGGCCGTCGCCATCTAGGTTTTTGGCCGTAGCCGTCTTGTTTTTTTGCAACCAGAAGTGACACAAACACAAGACTTTCAATCAGGAGGCCGGTGTTCGTGTCCCGTGTGAAACTAAAAGTAACGTTGACTTATTTTGTCACATCAGTTGTTAGTCACTTGAGTCGTCGGTATCGTCAGTCCCATGAGTCCCACGAGTCACTAGTCAGTGAAGTTAACGTCAACCACGACCGTTTCCTAACCCTACCTAAGTGGTTGTGTTGCCTAAACCTAACTTCATGTGAAAACGGAAGTTTATTTTGAAAGGATGCTATGCATGTAACAAACGTAGATTGCATTGGTCTCCAATGCCGAGGGGCACTGACCAAGCGGCGGTATTTGACGAGTTGGGAGTGAGAATGTGTTCAAAAGGGTTAAAGTTCTAAGACGAAAACACGGACACACCCAGACCAGACAACACCGTGGCAACATTAGACTCTAAATGGGACCATAATTTACTAAGTGAACATCATGCTGTATTGAAGAAGACTTGAAACTAGCGATTGAGACCATAAACTCAAATTACTTTTTTTGCTCAGATTTTATGCATATGGTAGTATGCTTTTTACAGTTTTCCTAAAATTAGATTTAAAAACTCTCAATATATCGCCTTGTTTACAGTATCGCGATATGTCCCGATATATTGAATCGCATTTTCTTGAAGTTTCTCCTCTGCTTTCCAGATTCTGCATGAACAGGGAATCTCTCTCCGCTACTCCCTCCTTGTTTTGTCCTTCTGCAGCATCATACACCTGGTGAGGACCTTCCTGCTGATGCCCAGAACCCACATCCCCTACCCTCTGCCACCACACTACACCTACGGGTGAGAACATCAGCTTGTCTTTGAAGCAGCTGCTGTATCCGGTCATGCACATCATCTTCACGGCCAAGAAATGACTTCGACATTCACTTTTCCTGATTTACAGATTGAATTGCGGAATGGCCAACCCTCAAAATGTTGAGCAGTTTGAGAGGATGAGGATGAATGATGGTGCCATGACAGTTTCACAGGAGTCCAGTGGGAAGGACAACGTGCCACCAGAGGACGGGACAGAGGCCCAAGACTCAGAAAACGGTAGCCTCCTTGTTGCCACCACCTCCAAATTCACATTATCAACACATGACATATTACATATTACATACACTGTACATCAGCGTATATATTTTTTAACGGCATTCACAATTTCCCAAAACCCGCGGTGATGTCTTCAATTAGCTTGTTTTTACCGGAATAGTTCAAAAGCTAAAGAATTTTAATTTACTGTCACATGACATGGATTTAAAGGTGCTCTTTACAATATCCTCGCATGATAGTGCATGTGAGCTTGCCCCACTGGCGTGCTCACGGTTAAACAAAATTTCTTTCAAACATCACTAGTAGATACTAGTACATTTATTTAACTTTAAACTTTGACTTTCTTACATTTTTTTTTAAATGTCTGCATGTTTAGTGGCGAGTTTCCAGAGCTGTGTGAGGTCCTGGTTCTTCCTGTGGCACCTGTTGTGGTTGTCCATAATGCAGCTGAGGCACTACCTCTTCATTGGCACGCTCAACCCCATGCTCAACCGGCTGGCCAACGACGACCCCGACCTGGGTAACCTATAAAAATGTATTATAAAAGTCACTGACTTGTCTTTGTCACATATTAACTGACTGTGATTTAAACCTTTCTCCTTGTCCTCTCATCACCCTTCAATTCCCTCTTCTCATCATCATCACCATCCAACCCAAACTCCTGTTTTGTTTCTTTGCTTCTCTCCGTGGCTGTTTCCCTCCCTCCATCACATCTCCCTCAGTGAGTCAGTACACCAATGCTTTTGCCATGACCCAGCTGTGTGGAGTGCTGTGCGCTCCCTGTAACGGACTCATCATGGACAGACACAAAGGAAAGCCCCTGGCTCCTGGTAAATCAATGTCTGCTGTTATAACTGTCTGCATGTGTGTGTGTGTGTGTGTGTGTGTGTGTGTTGTGTGCAACAGAGCAACTCTACTCCTTCCTTCTTCACCATTTTTCCTCCTGCAGGAGAAACCATGCAGGAGGCCGACCTGCGCTCCTCCTCTCTGTCTCTGTTCCTGACCTCCCTGCAGTGCCTGCTGTTCTCTGTGTGCGCCTCCGTTCCTCTCCTCCCACTGCAGTACCTCACCTTTGTTCTACAAGTCCTCAATCGCTCCTTCCTTTACGGGGGAAATGCAGCGTTTATTAGCATTGCGTGAGTAGCAATCACACATACGGGATGGACAAAATAAAAAAAACACCTTACAACACAATAGTCCTGCAGAAACGGCCGACTAGCTTAGAATGTGAGTTAGCTTTGAATGTGCCCTTCATATCTACACAGGGAGTGGGTCCTCTTCAGGGAGTCCGACATCTTGCTCCGCCATGTTTCTACAGTAGCCCAGAACCGACAAACCAAACACTGGCTCTAGAGAGGGTCTTTCACGTTTTTATGTTACCTGAAGGCCACCGTAGTTCTCCGACACTCAGTGCTAAACCGTGGTACCACCAGCCACCATCTTACTTCCGTTGCTCCTAAAGTAGTGTTATTATAAACTGGAAAAACAAAGTTCGGAAACTTGTGTTTGGTCGATTATTTCTCTGTTGTTACAATGCTAATGGTCATTGTATTTTACATCGTTGGAAAGCCTGTTTATTTACCTTCGCATTGATGTCCAACTTGTAAGGATCATGCATTTGTGGGATGAGCAGCACAGCTGATTATGTGGGTAGCACCCAAGAAAAATTTGCCATGCCAATTTTTCCTGGCCAAAATTTAGCGTAAGTTTGGAGCGTTATTTAACCTCCTTCGCAGCAAGCTAGAATGCCAATGGATTCCTTAGGTTTTCTAGTTTCATAATGATACCACTATCTTCTCTCTAGCTTTAAAACTGAGCCCACTACAACCTCTGAAATCGCAAGTTGAAAAGGGAAATTAGTGCCGTTAAAGCGAATTTGCGTTAACGCGTTATTATTGCGTTAACTTTGACAGCCCTAATATACAATATATATATATATTATTAATTTTTTATTTTATATATGTATTTCTACACTATGGTATAAAAGATCTGAGTACTTCTTCCACCACTGCTCATCACAGACGATAATGTGCTTTTGTCATTGGCATACCTATGGAAACAGCACGTCTCTCTCTCTCTCTCTCTCAGGTTTCCAGCCCGTCACTTTGGGAAGCTGTACGGCCTGGTGATGTCCATGTCTGCTTTTGTCTCTCTGCTGCAGTACCCCTGCTTTGCCCTGGTCAAAGGAGCTCTGGGCGGAGACCCCTTCTTTGTAAGTGCTCAAGAAAAGTTCAAGAACTAGTTTTACAAAAGAACTGCTGGCTGAATATCAAATCCTCGTAGGGGACACATTTAGGGGGATGGCGGTACCGTATTGTCAGTACGGTACGTTGACAGGTAAAACTAAATAAAACAAGAGTAGTGTGATATTATAACTGACTTCAGACAAATGGATAACTGTTGTTCTGATCTGTTACAGGTGGACGTTGCTCTGGTTCTCCTCAGTCTGCTGGCGTTTATCCATCCTGTTTACGTCTTCATCCATTGCAGGAAAGCAGCCCGCTACAAAGAGGCCAACGGCCAGACTGACGTGGCCAACGGCTCCGAAATACATGAAGCCAAGTTATAGTTATAGGGATACTAAGTGTCCAAATTTTACTTTTCAGGTTCTTTTGACTTGCCTGTCTGTTCCTGTTCAGGAGTTTTAACCCATTTTGTATATATTCTTTTCTTTTTTTTTATCCAAGTGCACTGATAAAATTGTTTTTAATGCTTGTTAGTACAGACACATACATTTTCAAATGTTTTGTATAATCGTTTAATAAAAAAACGTGTATTACTAAATAACTGTTGTAAATGTTTTATTGAGTGGGCAACATTTTGAGTGCTTTACGGACATTTCGTTTAGCTGTAATATGTTGTTTACTGCATATATGTCCATGTGTTTGTATTAACCACAGTAAAAAACGTACTACTGAACCTTGTGCTATGTTTATACACAGTGTATTATTCATGATTCATATGGTAATATATTTTATTTTTAAAAAAGGTATGACCGGTATATTTACATTACAGTGAGGCACCTAAAACAAAGAACAGTTATTCTGCACGTAAGACTTCAACAACAACACAGTCTACAACAATACAGACATTGTGCTAATAAGCTTCACCCATTGTGTTAACAGTGTAATTGTAATCAGTTACAGTTACTGAGAAAGAGTACGTAATTAAATTACAGCGACTAATCAAAACGTTGATGATTACAAAGGGGTTACATCTGAATACATTTTCGGTAAAAAGCTTATAGGTAGAATATAACATTCATGCTCTGTTCCAATCTTAATTCAAGTTATTTTGAACAGCAGTGTTGAGGACTGTTGTGAGGTTTACACTGCCTGGTTTGTGTTTTTAGAACTTTTCAGCTTTGTTGACCACTTTCAAACATTTGTTAAAAAAGCAATCAAATGTAATAAGTTACATAACTTTGATGAAGTATTTAAAACAGTCACATTACTTATTAGATTTTTAACAGGGTTACTAGTAGTGGTCGACAGATAGGCGAATTTTAAAGGCTGATATAATAACGATAGTTTGGAGCAGGTAAAAGCCGATAAATCGGCCGATATTTTCTTTACTTCTGCAGCAGCCTAGTCAGCTACTTTTGCATATGCCGCTTTTAATAAATCAGTTTTTTTCACTTCAAATTTTATAATTCGTAAGAGAATATCCTTAAGTGCGATTTGGTGGATTACATCATTGGAAAAAACGTTTCTATTTATTTGCAATGGGCGATGCTGTTCTGCGGCTTACAGTATGACTGGCCAGGATTACTTCTGTTGCGCGTCTCATACATTGTTAAATGCAAACCATTAATGTTCATGCATATTCCCAGGGTAAGGGGGATCCTTAAGTGAAATCATTTAATTCCATGAATGGATGGTTTTACTTCATGGTTTTATTACATGAGAGCAGCACATCCGGGAACTTTGCCCCCGCCTCCTTTTGGGTGAAAACGGACCCTCTAATTTGACAGGCGGTAAATACAAATTCAGAGGTCTTTGCTAATTAAATAGCATAAAACAAGAAAATCATTTTTAGCTATTAGGAGCCCAAATCATATGGCCTGTCAAGTAAACAATTATGCCATGTTGTTGCCGGTTACATAGAAAACAATTTAAGAAATAGGGGATGATGAGTGGCCTTTCAGTATGCCTCCATCAATGTGGACGAACGACCCCACCCAGTGGCCGGAGGTGTCACTTCCTGACATTTACAACTACCGTATTGAATCTCCAGGTAATGTATTCTTTTGCTGTTTTGGTCTGTTCAATGGGACGTCATTGTACACTAATTACATCCCCAGTGGTGGAATGTAACTAAGTAGGCTACTCAAATAGACTTACTGTACTTCAGTACAATTTTGAGGTACTTGTATTTTACTTGAGTATTTCCATTTTCTGCTACTTTAGACTTCTACTCCACTACATCTCAGAGGGAAATATTGCATTTTTTCCTCCACTACATTTATTTGACAGCTTTAGTTATTCTACTAGTTACTTTGCAGATTCAGATTATTAATACAAAATATGGATCAACTAATAAATTATTATGTATTATTATAAGGTAAGCTACCCACCAATAAATAAAGTAGTTAAAATGAGCTCCTCCTTTACCAGCTGCAACATTAAAGTGATGAACACATGAATGCATCAAAAGGTATAATACAATAATATACTGTATATTATTCTGAAATGGGCCATTCTGCATAAGGAGTACTTTTACTTTTGGAACTTTTAAGTATATTTTGTATAACCTGTGATGAAGTGTTTGCCACAGATGTGCAGGCATCGACTGGGCGGGTCCCACGGTTTATAGATCCTCTCTGCGGATGGCCTGGAGCCACAGATCTCGTCTTTTATCGTCCTTTGCTCTTTGGGGAGTAAAGAAAATCGTACACCTGTGGATTTTTTTTATTATTTGACGTGCAAAACCCAACGCAGCAGCTTTTAGGCATTATGTCACTATTTTTTTTAAATTTCCCACCGGCACTTTTACAGCGTTTGTTTTCACCCAAAAGGGGGCATGGTCATTCTGACGGCAAGAAAGCGACGTATGACTGCTCTCACGTACAGTACAGTTACAGTAAGCAAGTTAAAGTAACTGTGAATGATTTATTTTCATTCCTGTCTGCCTGTCTTGTATCTGGGACAAAGAACTGATATTGTTGCGTTATATATTGGACACATACAGTAGATTGACTTTGTGTATTTAGCCTCCATGCAAAACGGTGATGTACATCCCTGTGTGACTGGTGGCGGCCGTACAGCCATCGGCTATGATCAGAGCCCAGTTCCGCCGAATGTAAAACGCCCTATCGACACCCCTTCCTCTAGTAACCGGTAATCTGTAACCTCTTACATTTCAACACTGCCCACGGTCTACATCCGGTGAGTCAGACTACACTAAACGTAAAACAAATTACAGCAGTAACAAAGAGTAAACAATGTTTCTCTCAAATTAAAATGTAATAACAAACATCTGTTCGAGACAAGGAGCATTAAGTAAGATTATATTCAGTCTTTGGAGTCTTCTTTCATAATATACTGATTCATAAAACAAAACACTTATGCAAAAGCAAAGGCACATGGTAGCAGTTTTACACAACGCTACCATGGAGGACAGTCATCTATGTTTTGACGGACAATCTACACACTTGTAATCACAGCTATAGGTTAGAAATTATAGCATTAGGCTATAGTTGTATCCAAAAGAGGAAAGGCACTAGGCGCAACAAGGTACTTAATACAAGTTGAATGTAGATCAGAAGTATAACAGTCCAAATTGGACACAGTACAAAACAGATTCTCTTTCTTTCTTCTCTTTACTCTACAGGAAGTAAAAAATAAAATATCACGCTACCGTTACTTTGATATATTAAAGTTACATTTTAAACCTTCGCTGCACAAAGAGGGTCAGTGTTACACACATAGAAATAAAATAGGAGTAGAAGGCAATTGTATTTAGTTGTTATGGCGACAACAGAACCCACGTTAGTGCGTCCTTAAAGTATGTGGTCGCAGGAAGAGGACGGACGCAGCTCCCAGAGACAGCTGGTTGGCTAGTTAGCTAGGTAGCTTGTCCCCAGGCGGAGGGACCATTTAGACCCATCAGCCCACTGTTGGGCTCATTTTCTGTAATCAGTGCAGCACCAACGCCTGGCGGAACCAGCCCAAGAGCTAACCAGCCAGCTGTTCACTAACTAGCTAATTCCACCATGCTTCAGCACCACCCTGCTTACAGAAAACAAACCTTACAAAGTTGTCACTCATCTGACGATAGCTTTCCTCCGCTGTGGCAAGAGATGGGGCTGGGACGATTCGCCCATCTCCCGATTCGATACTATCACGATACTCGGGTGCCGATTCGACATGTATTGGGATTTTTAAGAATTGCGATTCAATATCACGATTTATTGCGATTTTTGTTAAATACTACACCATGGGGAAAAGTTGAATCATACACTTCTAGGGACGTTTACTTTGGAAAATATCTAAATTAATACAGTAAAAATGTTTGATTTTCAGCATGTATGTAGTCAGAGATGTC
The DNA here is from genome assembly GCF_043250625.1 of Sebastes fasciatus. NCBI lineage: Eukaryota > Metazoa > Chordata > Actinopteri > Perciformes > Sebastidae > Sebastes > Sebastes fasciatus. The sequence goes on along the minus strand of NC_133797.1, from coordinate 7,859,133 downwards.
CTGAAGTCAAATATATCAGTTATTGTCTGGCATTATTTATTTCCCTCACAATTTAGTGGTGTTTTCTTTGTAATTTATAACAGACAAGTAATATTTTATACTTCTGGTGAATATAATCCAAATCAATCTTATTTCAATATGTGTATTTTGTATATACAGTTCTCTTTGTTAACATCTTATTTTGAAAACCGGACGCAGTCACACATGTATACTTCCACTGACTTCGCCAAGTCCGTTGCTACCTCTCTCCCCTTCAGCTCTGTTCTCTTTATACATCCATGGTCGGTTCCATCGGGGCTGTTTGAATGCATTTAACATAATGCATTAAACTTTACTGGATGTGTAGTGTTTACCACTTTGGATTTAATATTTGAGTGTGCAGGTCGTATCCACGCAGACCCTCTGCAGTTTTCTACTTTCTCATTTCGGCCGCCTGCGGTTTGTTTTAATTGACGGATACGGAACGGATATGACGTCATGTTACTCAGACTACAACAATAAAAGCGGTAACTTCCTTCTGCCTCCGCATAGACTCAAATGAAGCAAATATATCGATTCTGGCATTAAAAAATCAATTTAAAAATCGTAACTTACTGCAAAACCTCACCTCAGTGAGTCCGCGACTTGCCACAAGTCGGTTTAGTTTACGCGGAAGTCAGCCCGCTACAACGGTCGCTATGGCAACGGTACACATATAAAAATGTCTGCCTCTCTGCTACGTTGATTTGAACGGGAATGTCCGTTCTACTCCTGTATTCTATTTCTATGGTTACACATGTAGCTGAGAAGGTTCAAATCAGAGCTTGTGAAGCAAAGTACTAAAAGTGGTTTGTGTGTTTATTGGATCCTTTCAATCCCACTGTTCTTGTCGTCATTCCTAGCTGCTGCGTGCCCGCCCTCCGTGGTGGGCATGTGGTTGTGGTGTAGAAACAAGATGGAGTCCAAACTTTCTGGTGGTATGTTGGCTCTCTTCCTGTACGTGGCTCCCGCTCCTTCCTGCGTAAAGTTCTGCGCAGCGCTACCTGCCACTGCCGGGGCCGCCAGGTAGGCCCGTGCCACTGTGGCCAACAGTGGGAACTGCACCGCCTTCGTCCTCCACCACTGCAGCGGCTCCACCCCCAGCGAGGCCCCCTTGTCGGCTCTGAAGACGGACATCTCCATGTCTACGGACTCCTCCACGGAGCTCTGCCTGCTCTTGGGGGCGGAGCAGAACAGGTCTCCCAGGAGGTACTCCATACCAGAGAGTCCGCCCTGAGGGCCTGGATCTGCCGGCTCGCTCTCATCAGGCTCCCACGCGTCACTCTCTTCATCTTCATAGTCCATCTCTCGGAAGTTAATCGGGCGGGATTCTTTGAGGCGCTTGCTCCTCCGTAGGAGGTCGCTCTCGGACTCTGGCGACGCAGGTGAGGGGCTTCTCTTGCTCTGGCTTTGCTTCGGACCCTGGTTTCTCCTCCTGTCCTCCTTCACAATCCTCACAGCCTCTTTCTTCAGCCAATCAAAAGTGGCTGTCTGCTCCTTAAAGACAATCACAAGAGAGAGAAAAAGATTTCATGTGTGAATATCCTTCACTTTACAGAGATTGGGAATTACTGAGAGGATTAGTCAAGTTACATAGAAAGATTTTGAACAAGAGATCAAGAAGGCAGACTCCAAAAGTGAAAGTAATTCAGTCTTCCTGGCCAATGACGTTCATTAGCACCAGAAATGGACACAAGCAGCAAAACAGAAATCTCTCAGTGTGTATGATCCATTAATATGTATTTTAAAACAATTTAAATCCCAAAAGGAACTGACAGATATACAGTGAAAAAAGGAGCCTGTAGATTGGTGCAGGAATGAAACCCAGAAATGAGTTAGCATTTTAGCACTTCGGTTCCCTCGTCTGGAAGTCAATGGGTTTTTAGTTAAATGCTTTAAATAAGGTCTTTGCTTAACACAAGCTTAAGAGATTTTAATGTTTTTTTCTATGATATAAAATACTTCAGTAAATATCCCACTTTATGAATTTTGAAGCTTTTCCGTGTCTTAAAAAAGGTGGTTGCTAACAAGTGGCTAAATGAGACTATTAAACGTCATCACGCTAACGCGTCCGTCTTTACATCCTTGTTGTGTATACTCGCGTTCACATGTCCGTAGTTTGTTTATAGCCTAACGTTAGCTTTTTACTTCTGGCGATTGCATTCACGCTTCAAGAATCGTAAAAGTTGTGTTCAATTGTGGAGATTATCTTGTTGAACAAAACTTGTAAGTATCATAAACATTTGTTTGCCACAGATATTATTTTCTGCAATAATCCAAAACCCAATGGAAAAATCCCATTGGCTTTTTGTCAAGGGAACCAGGGTGATAATGACTTCCTGGTTGGTCTACAAAAATATAACATCCCTGCAGGACTATATTAAAAGTGTTTTAATAGCAACACTGGCTTTAATGAAATGTTCAGTGTCACACTTGCATGTGTGTTGCTATGCTTAGTGGCATGTGCTATTCTGAAGGCGGGACATCAAACCTCAATGTTTTGGTTCCGACCGAAATGTGTCCATAGCAGAGTGTGGAAAACTGTAAAGGATTGAAAGCTGGAATCAAACGCCTGTTCAGATTCATAGGCGCGCTTACTTATTCTTTGATCAGATGGTTCCAGATTTAAATCAAAATTTTGCCCATTTTAGACTGCATTTTATTTTGGAAAAGTTATTTTACGGCTGCTTGTTTTGAGAAATTTAACAGTGGCCAGACAGTTCATTTAACAATCTGTATGCATCTATCCATCCATATACACTCACCGGCCACTTTATTAGGCACACCTGTTCAATTGCTTGTTAACACAAATAGCTAAACAGCCAATCACACGGCAGCAACTCAATGCATTTAGGCATCTAGAGGTGGTGAAAACAACTTGCTGAAGTTCAAACCGAGCATCAGAATGGGGAAGAAAGGGGATTTAAGTGACTTTGAACGTGGCATGGTTGTTGGTATTTAAAAAACTGCTGATCTACAGGGATTTTCACGCACAACCATCTCTAGGGTTTACAGAGAATGGTCCGAAACAGAGAAAATATCCAGTGAGCGGCAGTTGTGTGGACGGAAATGCCTTGTTGATGTCAGAGGTCAGAGGAGAATGGGCAGAGTGGTTCGAGATGATAGAAAGGCAACAATAACTCAAATAACCACAACCAAGGTATGCAGAATGCCATCTCTGAACGCACAATACGTCAAACCTTGAAGCAGATGGGCTACAGTAGCAGAAGACCACCCGGTACTAGCAAGGTGTACCTAATAAAGTGGCCGGTGAGTGTATATGCATGTTGTAGTATGCATTTATATTTATTTTACCAACAAGCTGGTAAACCATCACAACAGTATACATATTTATGTGCATTGCCTGTCTACATCCTGTTCTTACGTGTCCATAACTGGTTCCCGTGTACCTTTACTACATTACTGCACAACCTGTCTGCATTTCAGTTTATTTATTTTAGCACTACTTTACACCTGTCTAAACAGCGCTATATTTTATATTCTATTTTATTCTATTTTATATATATATATATATATATATATATATATATATATATATATATATATATATATATATATATGTTTTAACTACTCCACTATTTTACATCTTGGTATTCTCATTTTAACTTGAGTGATTTTCTTTTTATAAATATTGTATGAGCAAATAATTTCATTGCCACTATAATAGTTGTGCATATGACAGATAAAGCACTTGAACATCTGTTACAGTATGACCGTAAAATGCATATGTTCCTCTCAAGACCAGAAAACTTGACAGGCGTTGCCACGGTTACTAAGAAGGGCGGGTTTAGCGAACAGTCAGTGTATTTTAACTTTGCAACTCACCTTTTCCTCCATGAACCCCAGCCCGTGGAACTGGGGGTCGAGGGAACACGCCACACACAGAACCCTGTTGACAACGGGGTTTTCATAACAGCTCGCCAAGTTCCGCCTCATCATCCTCTTCACCTCCTTCAGGATGGATGATGAATCTCCCGTCCGCGGCACGAGGTGGCGGGAGAGCAGGCCCGTGAGAATGGGTTTAATGAGGGACAGGCGGGGGAACGCCTCCTTGGCGAGAGTTCGACACGCCACGTCCAGGGGTCTGAGAACCAAACACAGCTCCTCCACGACCCTCCATTCAGACCGCAAAGACGCGACGCTCGTTGAGGATGTGTTGGAGGTGGAGTTTGCGTAGCAGCTGCCAGACGAACTGGTTTCTGAACCGGCGTCTTCCGAAGACAAGCCCTCGCTTTTAATCTCTCTTAGCATATCACAGAAAAGGCTTTTGTGTTTGGTGAGCATGCTCAGCAGAAGGTACAGCTTATTCCACGTCGGCCGGCTGTGAGCCCACGACTTCAGCTCCGCCCGTTCTTGTTTCGTCAGGGTCTGCAACAGACTCTGGGCGTGGTGCTGCTGATACGAGCCTTTGATTTGAGCGTGTGGCAAGAACAGGGTCGCGAGAACACCCTGGAATTGGCCGAGGGTCTTGGAGATGACAGAGTGTGACATCACTTCCTCTATGCAGCCTTGCACGGCGCTGAAGAAACACGGCACAGACGGCAGTCCTTCGCTAGAATGGCCGTGCTCCGAGCCACGCGGTTCCTCGGGTGACACGGGCTCCTCCCTCTCGAGAAATGTCGTTGAGTTCGGGTGAGGGACGCTTCCCGTAGCTTCTCCACTTTTCACGCTCTTCTTTGGCCCCGGCCTCATCTTGTTCCTTCCTTCCCCTCCCAGCAGGACCAGATTAGGCTGGGAGATTCCCCACTCCTGAGCCATCACTTTCACTTGAGCCTCCACTGCTTGAAGGCTGTAGTCTTTCCCACCACTCTCTGTCAGTCTTTGGGTTGCCAGGGCCAGGTTCTGAAATCTAAAACTACAGTCTATGTAATGTGCCCAGAGGGTGAGGTACCTCTCGGTGTTGCCCTGCCAGTTGTGGAACCAAACATCCACACTCACGGTGACAAAGTGAGGCACTTCCCTCCGATGGCTGGGAGGTCGCCCGCGTCTCCTGGTCTCAAACTCCATGGGAGCAGTGTAGTCAGGTATATCCTCGTGTTCGCTGCTTGCCCGTTTCTTCCTCAGCAGCAGAGCCAGGCTCGTCTTGCCTTTGGCGTGGTGTTCTTTGAGGAGGTTCCCGAGCTGGCGAGGTGAAGGCAGCTCCTTGTAGGAGGGCAGGAGGGTGTGGATCAGCTGTTTGAAGCCGTCCCCTTCTACCAGAGCCGGGGGCAGGAGATCCATGATGAGGAAGTTGGCGATGGCATTGGTCACATGAGTGGACGACACCTGGGGGAGTGTACTGACCAGGCCGCTGTTTACCATCATTGGCTGTGGGCGTTGCTGAGCTTTTGTGAAAAACAACAAATCAAATCCGCAAATCAGCTTCAACAGATTGACAACACATTTTTACAAAGCCTGTTCAAAAAAATTTAATATAATAAAGTAGCCGGCTGGATTTAAATGAGTCATCGGCTGTACATCAGACCTGCAATACGTCATCCAGAGTAGGCTCTCATGACCACGCCCCCTTTTAGGGGAAAACAATCCCGTGTCCTTCATAGACGGTAACAGAGTAACCAGAAGAAGTTGAAACATGTCTCCAAACTTCTACTTTAAACTAACCGGTAGTAGTAACAACGCTATGCTGAAGAGTTGCTGTGTAGTTGGTTGCACCAACAATAAATCCAAAAACGCTGATCTCCGATTTGTTCTCCTGCCATGTTCTAAAAAAGATATACTAGAGTGGCTTTATGGCTCCAAGTTATAGACCAGACCAGCATGGCGTCATCGCTGAGGCTGCCCTCCCTTTTGGGGGAAGGAAACTCGCTGTCACAGGAGAGGAAATGGTGAAAAGCTGTTATGTAGCGGGTTAACCGAGGCTTTCACACTGAGATTTGAGGCACATACGATACGTGAATATTCACTGTCAGTGTGCTAAATGGCTAAATGATGGCTCCAGATGCTGGTGACAATGACTAGCATGGCTAGCTAATGTTAACTTGAGTGGGAGGCTGCTGCAGTAATACAGTCATACATTAATGTTATAGCAGCATCAGACTGTCGTCTCCAACTAAATCTCAGCCTATAGATTAAACAGTTGACTATTAACACGTTGGTTATTTACAGACAACACTTAGCCTGACGTGATTCAATCAAATATGTAGATGTCTGGATAAGCAATATCTGACCACTGTGTTGGACGGGGGAAGACTGAAGGGCCATGACGGCGGTCAACTTCCATTTATTAAGGTATCACGAACGCTCAGGTTCAGGCAAGATTGCAAAATAATTATTAGACATGTGTATAAAACTAATGTTTGTTTAACAAGAGAACAAGAGGCATATGAATGCCAAATTGCATTGAAGTCTATGAGCTCTTCTGTTTTCTATCCCCCAAAGGGGGCACAGCCTTGACTTTTTGCAAAGTACCCGTAGGCTATGTGCCGGTCTGATGTAAAGAAAGCTATGATCTTTTATTTTATGGATTGTCCTAAAATTTGGTACACACATTCATGTTACCAAGATGATGAATCCTAATAACTTTGGTGATAATCGGACTTTCCATCTACCCCCATCTACAGGCCAAAAGGCCAGATACTTTATGAACAAATGACATTCCCATCAGCCTCAGGCGTACTCTCTGTGTACAGTAATAGTTACCTATTGTCGGAAGACATCGATCCTTGTTACTGTCACGTGGAGGTCTGATGTGGTGCTTGCCGGTCAGGTGGTTTTGGAGATCCGCTGCTCCTCCTCCTCCACAGCCCACATGTTCCCCACACAGCTTACACACCGCAGTGCTCCGGTCTAGAGGCCGACCCGTAGGGTCCGGCTCCAACCCGAAAAAGTACCACGGGCTGTTCTGTGTGGCGTTTGGGTTACTCAGCAGTTTCTCACTTCCAGGCATAAAGTCGTACTTTTCTAATATATGAGAGCTTGGGGACGGCAAGGAGATCAGGGGGGGGAAGGCAGAGCCGGGAATCATGCCCAAGTCGCCGACTGCGTCCGGGTTTGACATCGTTGTCACGTCACTGATGACAAGCATGGGGCTCTGTGACTGGCTGTGGTCTGACCAAAGAGACGAGCTGCTGGGCTCTGGGAGGGTGACCAACTGGATGTCTTGCAGAAGGCGCAGGAATGTCTCTTTGTCTCCAATTTCACATTTCACATTGTCACCTGTATGTAATGAAAAACAAAAGCAAAGGATGTTGGCCCACTTTAGCAAGCTACATTTTCAGTTTGAAGACTTACAAAATAATAGCTGTAATTCAATTTAATGCCGACCTTACACCAAATGACTTTTCAAGTCGCAGACATATTTCAAAGTCAGAATAAATTCAGAACAGTTTTGATAGAGTTGCGTTGCGCTCCCCTGATCTCGATCGTTTAGTGTAAGGTGGTCATAAACTTCAGTCCAAGCTGTCTTAAGTCAGTCTTTTTCTCGTCTTGACGTTCCGATAAAATCAAACAAGTTTAATATTATCGTAAGTTCAATGACGCGAACATTGTCAACAACCAATAGGTGCGCTCTCTTCAGCACCAAACAGGAAGCAGCAAACAGGGTAGAAAGTAGACATGGAGGAACTGGTGGAGTTGAGGAGTGAACAAGAGCTGCAGCTCTCGAAATCCCCGCTGAGTATTCTCTAAGCTAAAGCTAGCTAGCTAGCTAACCAATGTCCCAAACGGGGCTTCTTGCAAGCTAACTTTAGCTGTCGTACAGTTAGCTCATAGGTTAATAGCAAACATTCCAGTAGCTAACATTAGCTTGCAAGTAAGCGCATTCGGGGCAGTGGTTAGCTAACTAACTAGCTAGCTAATCCCATGAAATAAGGAACAATCCCTCAACATTATTCATTTATATTCAACATGAATTATTATTAGTTATTCTCAGAAGGATTTCGCCGTTTGTTGTGTGTAGAGGTGTGTGTGTGTACAGTAGTGCGGCAGCGGCACTGAAACGGGGGAGACGGAGACAGACAGAGAGAAAAACATGTCAGTCTGCTGCGCCGCAAAGCTTCGAATACCTTCGAATACGTCTCACTGAAGCTTCGAAGCCCAAAAAATGGTATTCGGGACAGCCCTAGTCTGTGACTAAAATCTCTGTGACTTAAGACACATTGTCTTTAGATGTGAGAGGGTGTCGGACTTTTAAAGGTCTTTTCAAAGTCTTCTAGTGTCTGGTAGGCATAAGTCTACTGCTGGTTGAAAATTAATGTTGAAGGGAAATATATAGCTTCTACCACATGTCATTCCATGCTTCGGTGAGATAACTCACCCATACCGAGGCCCAGCAAGGTGGCGTAATCCTTGCCGATCCAGACCCTGAGCTCTGCTCCCTCCGTGATGGGCTGGGAAACCTTGTAGTAGATGTGGCGGTAGAACTGGAAGATGACCAGGTTGTGTCCCTCCTCACGGCTGGTATACGTTACATACCTGAAACATAGAGCAAACGTGTATAGTATGTAACTGTGACCAGGAAAGAAAGAGCCAATCTCTGTCAGACCAGTGCTCTGATTGACCAGTAAGGAGTGCCCACCTCATCCAGTTAGATTTGCTTTCATCAGAAGCGTCGACGTAGATAAAAGCAGCATCATCTCTGATCTGGAGATAGGAACAACGTATATGTCAACTCTTTTTTATGACCATGTCCATATTCTATATGGAATTCCTGATGGTTATCAACACAAATCACAAATTACATCGTGGATTATAAGTGGCACAAAAAGCATCACCTTTTGCGATAACTTCATTTTAAACTACCTCTTTACGTCTTCTCAAACCGGTGTACTTACAGCCCAGGCGTATTTGAGGTTGCTCGGCATTTGTCCTCTGCACACTTCTCCTACAAACGGCCCAAACATGACGCCCTGTTGTAGGTGACACTTGGCATAGACTTTAATCTCTCCCATCTGTTCATCGCCAGAAGATCCAGGACCAGACATCCCCGACCCAACGTCTCCGCACAGGCACAGGCAGGAGGGCAGGGACAGCACCGCCCGGGAGGGGCCGCCATGGAGCCACGGCTCTCCGGGCGGTAGCACGGCGTCTGGAACGTAGTTTGTGTTTGTCGCTGACTGGAGAAACGGAACATCCTCGAAGAATTCGTCATGGTTTAAATCCAAACCTGCAGAGGCAAAAAAAAAATAGATTGATTGTTATTGACAATCCAGAGGAAGAGCATGGAGCATGTTTACTGTACAGGAAATAGAGACAAGACCTTTGGAGGATGTTACAGCATTAGAATGTGATTGGTACTATACTAAATTATAGTAGGTATACAACATTTTACACTTTATAGCAAAGACAGAAGCTTGGGAGTTTGTTTTGATTTGTTTTATTCTGTTCCCCCACCAAGCGAAATTTGTTTCTAAAGCGTCTTATATCCATCTTATAGTTCAATCATTCAGACTTTCTGTAGATATTGTTTTTTAACATTTCACTCAGACTGTAAGATAATGACTCCATTGCAGAATGTGTGTGCTTGACTGGACGTCTGTTAAGAGTGCCCACTTGTCTGGTGGCAGACCTGCTGGGCCAGTTGATTTGCTCTCGCTCCACGGCTTGCAGCTCCCGACGGGCGGCGTCTGGTGACTTTGGAGGGAGCTTTCAGACCTGTTGTACAAGTGACATTTGAGTCATTTCAGCAGGTGTAATGGGATTAGAGATGCACCGATCCAACTTTTGAACACCCGATACGGTCACTGATACCTGGGCTTTGGGTATCTTTTATACTAATCCGATACCAGTGTTTAATTAATAAGCTGCGTAGAAGTGACTGGGATCGTTCTTTTATGTGTAAGGCAACCTCAGGCTTGACTTAAACAGTTTTCTTAAATTTGTAAAACAAAATGTAGCAAATAAATACAAATATTAATTTTATTTATACAAATTGAATTTTTTATTTATTATTAAAATAATAAATCATATAACAGCAACTTGGTAAAAAAATCTTCAAAATTAACAGGAATTACAATTCAAATGTAAACCTTTTTAATGCAGCAACAAAATTGGTTCAAATGTAAATAGGAATTCAAATTCCAGTATATAATGTATATAGTATATAAACATAGAATAGGCTTGAATAGATCTGCCCCATTGTCACCGATACCCGATCCAGCTATTTGAGTCAGCATCAGCCCGATATCCGATCTGGTATTGGTATCAGTATCGGTGCATCCCTGAAATGGGATAAATGTAAATTAAGATGGCGACAGGTGAAAAAAACTCATCCTACCTGTGCACAATGACTGGAATAACTTTCCTTCCCTCCAGCCCTGCGTCACACAGTTGTTGAAAGGGTGTGTTTCTGATGCAGTGATTGGTATAGATGACTGATGTGCCAGCTTCTTTAGACATGCGAGACAACATTGAGCCCAGGTAATTGACTCCTAGGGGGAGGTGGCTGTACCACATCTCATCTACGACTTCCTTCTTGGGCTGCAAGTAGAGGGCGGTTGCGTTGGATGGGAGCTTGCTCAGGTACTTTAACAGAGAAGTAATGGGACAGAATTCACTTCCCGGCTTCTCGAACATAGAGCACCTGTCCTTCTGAATGTGATTTCTTGTCTCGTCGACGAAAAACGGCGTGCAGTATCTCAGACCTCTCTCATCTTTTCTGATTACAAACGAATCTGGCCTCAGACTCCTGTTGGCCTGCTTCCCTCTGCGGCCAAAATGTACCTGAATATCAAACCAGACTTTGCTCAGAAGTCCTCTCGGAGTGCTGGTGTCCATCGCACGGGAGTGTCTGAGGATGCGAATATCATCCGGAGACAGTGCCTGATGGTGTGATGTTATGTCTCGACCGGCCTTCCTGATTCTCTTGAGCACTCCCAAGAACACCTTGTTGGCTGACATGAACTCAACATCTCTCATTAAGCTCACGGGCCTGCTGACAGGAGGCTCTTTGAAGTAACGGTTCAGTCCGGCTCTCAGCGCAATGTAACTAGGGATCCCATACAGCTCTCCTTTGCTGTTTCGTACCGATCCGTAGAAGTGTCTCAGCAGCCCGTTCAGGTCAGTCTTGTCCACTGTAGCCAGGTCCACCACCTGGAGCCCCTGGGTCTCCATCCAGCCGGTGAAGCAGTTCACAGCCCATATCGTCTGCTTCTTTGTGAGCTTACTTACGGTCCTGCTGTCCTCCAGTTCATCCAGTTCCAAGTCTGTCACCAGTGCATGTCTGCAAAGGTCAGCTGCATTTAGTGTTAAATCATAGTCTTCCTCATCTTGTGACTCATCCTCTTCTTTGAGAATAACCTCCTCTATAGTTCTCACATCAGGCTCAAACAGTAGAGACTCCTTCAGCTCTGCATTCATACTGTTAGCTGTTAGCTCCATTAGCTGCCCAAGGTAGAGTGTCTTCAAACCTCAAAATGAGGCGAGCAGGTGTTTGTATGCTGGCCTTGTAAACAAAGCGGAGTGATACCGCTCCAGTAGTCAGGCTCCGGTGCTATACGGCGATTATACCACAGTCGTTATCAGTCTGTATTGAAGAGATGGAGCCAGTCGGTTCAGAGAAAAGGATATTAAACCTGTAAAGATGGCGGTGTGACTGCAGCAGCCGTAGTCCGCTCCGTGTCGTGTCTATAACCATGGTAACACCGCCCCTCGCTGTGGTAAAACCACTGTAAATCACGGCCTCGCTGTGCTTTATTGATTAGTTTAACACGATAAAGATGGCGGCTCGGACTGCACCAACCGCACAAACGGGACAACATCTATCTTCACCAAATCAATATTAAACAGCAAAAACATTACCAGGTGTTAACCTTCAGCTCCATGCAATGGGCAATGTTTAGGTGATACCATGGCAACAACAACAAGGGTATGAGACTGCCGTAAAACACACTTCACAGCTTCTGGGTCGTATCTCCTTTAGCGCATGCGTACAAACACGTTTAGGTGGTTCAAAGAGTGTTTGTTTGTTTTGTAATAGCACTGTTACATCTGTTACATGACAAAACATAACACTAATGTCACTAAAATGCGGAATTACGTTATGTACAAATTAGATATTAGATAACCTCCTGTTTAAAAGAAAGAGATACTGTTTATACTTTGAAACTTGCTGGTCGGTGTCACTCACACGTCGTTTTTGAGTGTAAGTCATTATCTTGATTATATACAATCTTTGAATGTGTCGGATACAATGTCAATGGAATTAAATGTTGCATTCATAGAAGTGACACACTAAATACACTCACTATCAGTCTGTCAGTCTAAGTATAATGAGGTCTAGTGCTCCCACGTTTCCACACCTTTAACTACTCACATGTATAAATGCAACTTTATAAACCATATACTAGCGCCCCTCTGCACACAGTGTGAAGGGGGTGGATGAATGAGGCAGTGTGGAAAAAGGCGGCCAATGCAACAACACTCACATTTCATGCACTCTTTAAAATGCATAATTCTTGCAAGTGAAAGTGGTGCATTTTGGTGTATACCTTGAGAATCAAACAAAGCTCCAGAGGTCGTGGAAGAAATGTTCTCGAAGAAATCAGCACGATGTCGCCGTCTCAGATGACTTCTCAGATTCGTGGTGTTTCCACCTTTTGCAAGTACTATTTTTCGACACAGACGACAGATGGCCTCGCCCTGGTTCAAAGGTTGTCCCCTCTCATCTGCTTTCAAGCCAAAATACAACCACACGATTGACTTGCTCCTCGGTTTACTGATCAGATCCATGTTTCTGTGGCCCTTCTCTGCCTTGTTTCTGCAGGCTGCAGGCTGTCCGCTCCACTGGCTGGCTGGCTGGCTGCAGCACTGCTGCAAGAGCTAGGTCGCATAGAAAGGACACCGCGTTGGAAAACCACCAATTATTTAAGATGCGCTATTTAAAAATGTAGTGTTAGTGTGTGGTAATGATGATGAGAACTTTCTGTGTGAAAAAAAACATGAGACTCCAATTCATATATCTTCATGACCAGCCCATAATTGTGAACATATTTCAATAAAACTGTGCTATTTTATTTTCCAAATGTCTTTTTATTAATTGTCAATAATCGATAGAACAGTCACTATACAGGGAAAGTTAATTTTTGTTTTTCTGAACAACACCCACCCGTGACACAACACATCAATCAATCATACCTGACAACAACATACACACAAACAGCCACAGCTGGCCACAAAAGACCTAACTGATTCTCCATCATGGATACATAAAATTAAAATTGTAGAGAATACAACACATGGAGAGTATCCACAAATAAGTCATGAAATAATAATAATAATAAGAGAAAAAATAAATACAAAACGTTTAAAATATATATATATATACCTACATACACACACATGCACATATATACACATATATACACATATACACATACACACATACATACATACATACATACATACATACATACATACATACATATATATATATATATATATATAAAACTGTGCTATTTCAATAGGAAAGCATTCCATCATTTCGTGACATGTCCCACTACTTGTAATAGAAAGTCACTTTCAGTGGCATAACAATAAAAAAAACACATAGGATGACAGCCATTGAATGTGGTGGCTCATCGTCTACCTGCTCTATTTCTATGCTCGCTACGTCTTTATTTGTGGACCAACGACAACATACTGCGACGACTCAGGGTTGCCAGGTCCTGTAGACTTGCACAACCATAGACATATATATACATGTCTATGTGCACATTCTTCAAGTCTAAACTCAGAATCACGTTGTGGGCTATTAGTTTTTGGTTGTCAAATCAATTGCACATGTTTGGAAATATGGACCACTAAATATGAATTGTAACGATAAGGACCTTAAGGTGGCTCTTGCATATCTAGGCTAATCATGAGGCACTGTCTTGCACAGGCGTCCCCATGTAAAAATCTAGTTGATATCTTTATTATGTTTGGTAATATCATCCTTGCATGCTGCATATTCAAACATACATTTATGTGTAATCAAATTACCACAAACTAACTGACAAATAGCAAACCTGGGGCATATGTAGCTTTAAAATACTAATGTTTACAGAGACTGGGGCCAAAAATATAATTATCATGTGTAATCTGTGTTGCACACTGTACTGTAACTGTTGGGTAGGCTACAGCAAAGAGAGTGTGAGGAACCAGAGGGACAATGTGACCTCAAAGCAATATTTTTCAGGAACATCCTAATCTGGCCCTGTGCATGACTCTCTGTCAAGTTAGAATGATCTATAAAAACAGACAACCAGAGGTATATATACATATGTATATACAGTATACACAAACACACACACACACACACATATGAGCATAAAATACTTAAAGTACTTATTATGCAGAATGGCCATTACAGAATGATGTGTATTACATAATTGGATTATAATCATTATATAACAATGATAATAATAAACGTTATTGGTATAGCCCTTTTCATACAAGAAATGCAGCACAAATTGCTTTACAATAAGGGAAAATATACCTAAAATAAACATAAAAACAGGGACAATAAGATGGAAAATAAAACACATTCGATTAAATAAGATTAAAAAAAAAAGATACAATGAAATATGATACTTATTTTCCACATCAGTGGTGGAGATTAGAATTTTTAAGATGAAAACAGACCTTGAGTGCACTCTCTACCAATCACTGATAATGTACAGTGGGGACAGTTATAATTACTTTATATAGTCTACTGCTGTGTACCTTGAGCTATAATATATCAGATTTTATTTGTTGATAATATTTTGTATCAATAATCTGAATGAATCTGAAACTGAATTCATTAAAGGTGCAGTGTGTAGGATCTGGCAGCATCTAGTGGTGAGGTTGCAGATTGCAACCCGCTGAAACTTGTCCCGTGTGCAAAGCGTGTAGAACAACTTCGGTGGCCGACACGAAATTGTGAAAACGTGAGTGGCCTTTCTAGAGCCAGTATTTGGTTTGTCCGTTCTGGGCAACTGTAGAAACATGGCGGCCGGCTCCGTGAAGAGGACTCCCTATGTAGATATAAAAAGCTCAATTTAAGGAAACGAAAACACCTTGATTCTTAGTTTCAGGAGATGATACACTAAAGAAAACTAATACTTAATACTTATTAATTATTAATATTATATCTAATTTCTGCCAATAGATCCCCTTAAAGGGACTGTTTGTAAGATTTAGAAATGCTTGTTAGCAGCGACACCTGTTGCCGTTAAATCAACGAAAGTCAGCGTTGCGCTTGCGCTTGTGCTCGCTCTTAATAGACATGAACGCATCGCTCAAAACAGTGAGGCGGCACACGTCAGCTAAAACCACAATATCACTCTATATTTCACCTGCTTGGCAGTAATGTTAGCTGACCAGACGAAGGTCTCTCCATGAATCACTGCTGATCCTAGTGTTGACTTTTCCTGCCTCAGACTCCCGACCGCGGTCTGAGGGAGACACCGGCACCCGGTCAGAGAAGATAATGTTTCTCGCTGCGGAGCCCCATCACTTCACAAGACACCGGAAACCTCTGTTGGTCTGGGGG
The DNA here is from genome assembly GCF_043250625.1 of Sebastes fasciatus. Taxonomy (NCBI): domain Eukaryota; kingdom Metazoa; phylum Chordata; class Actinopteri; order Perciformes; family Sebastidae; genus Sebastes; species Sebastes fasciatus. Next base: position 7,843,643 of record NC_133797.1, on the reverse strand, counting down.
AGCGAACGTCCACTCTACAATTACTAGATATTTTCAGAGCTAAACTAACTCTTCTGCAGTGTGTAGTGTGCGCGCATGCACGTGAGGTGGAGCAAGCTGAGTGCAGCCAGAGGAGCAGAGTACAGCAGAGACTCTGGCCCTGGAGTCTCTGGACCTCCCACACCGCGGCCAACACTGTTTAACAGACGGGCTTCACTAGATAGAACTTTGAGGTTTTGGTGCATCCCTGTAGTTTGTGTTGGAGTCTGAGTCTGAACAGTGTAGCCACACGCGAGTGCGCATGGGACACCGACCCGGATTGATTTATACGTGTAAGAAGTTAGAAACAGTTCCTTTAAATGTTACACGCTGTTCTTTAAAAAAAAAAAAATTTGAGTAAAAAGTACAATATTTTCCTATGAAATGTAGTTTAGTAGAAGTATAAAGTATAAAAAAATGGGAATACTCCAGTAAAATACAAGTACCTCAGGATTGTACTCAAGTGCAGTACTTAAGTAAATGTATTCAGTTACTTTCCACCACTATAGGCTATGTGACAGCACATCACCCACGTTTTTAACGTGAAATCTTCAAACCTGGCAACCCGTGGGCTCCTGCTCCCTGCTAAGAGCATCTCTGCTTCAGTCTGACTCTGGTCTTCAGCTCATACAGTCACACACCTACTGGGAAGCCGAGGCTGTTCCCAAATGTCTACATATGTCAGGTAAGCACTCGCTAACTAAACCCGCTGTTGATGAAACTGTGACAATAACATTGGGTGTTTTCAGGACAGGAGTCGCATCATGCTCTCTCGTTGGACCACACGTTGTTTTCATGCTTTAAATGCGAAGGTCACCCAACTTGTCTGGTTATCTAAACTTAGCTTTAGCTCACATTTCTCTGGTTTCGCGTATACTGGCGGTTAGCTTGTGGTTAGCCACAATGCTAACAGCCTTGTGGCCTCGCGGACTTGCCGTAGCATGCTGTCTTCGTGGTGGGTGTTAGCTGTTACCATAGCAACCCTACTCACAAGTGGTAGAGTGTAACTGAACTTATACTGCAGACACACCTCCGAGCATAAAAGACACAAACCTCGGAGCAGAAGAGACACACACGGATAAAAGCATGGCTTCTTGCCTGGTGCCTGAGTTCCCGGCCGTCATGGTGGCTCTGGAGCATCTAAAGGAGCTGGACAAGCAGCTGAAGGAGGAGGGAGTACCTTTCTCACCTGAAGCCAGCCTCCACCTGACTGAGATAACGACTGCTATCACTGACCTGGAGGCGGACCGGCGTGCTACTCATGAACATTTAGAAGTGGAAACCATAGAAAACAGCAAGCTGAGACACCAAATTAACAATATAAGAGAAAGGATGACCCAGGACATCATGTCTGACGTAGCAGCAGCCCGGGCATGTAACGCTGAGGAGATAGAGCAGCTGCACAAACACATCAACGCGGTTTCTCAGCTGCAGGAAGCCACTGCGAAGAGGCAGGAAGACCTCCTGAGCCAGAACGAAGCACTGCTCCCAGAGCGAGAGCAGGTGAAGGCTGAACATGAGGAGATCGTCGCTGCTCAGAACGATGCAATCACCTTGAAGTATGGCTCCCAGATGCAGCTGGATCAGACACGGGATCAGACGGAGGAGTTGAAGTCCTGCATCGCTGCCGTCCAACAGGACAAAATAACACTGCAGCAAAATATGGTGCTGGAGAAGGAGGCATTTGTTGTGGAAAAAGACAACCTGTGCATAGAGGTGGACCAGGCCGGGGATACAATTAAGCAGCAGGAGCAATTGATCAAGAGCAGCAGAAGAGAGTTGGACAGTCTTAATGACAAGAGACGAGAAACCCATGAGCGCCTGGGCCTGCTCATGATCGACATGGCCAAGCTGGAGAGCAGTTTACGAAGACTGGGGGATTCTCGGAACCAGTGCGAGAAACAGCTGCAGGGGGAAACCCAAAAGCATCAAGAATTGGAGCAACAGAGAGAAATGCTTAAGAAGGACTTGCGTGAGTTAGGGGAATCCTTCAGCGCTATCATCCTGCGTCTCAAAGAGGAAATTGAGAGAGTGGAAGGTAAAATAGAGGAGGGTCGTGCATCGAGATTGCTCTCTCAAGACTCCCTGGCTAAAATCTATGAGATATTCAAGTGTCGGCGCAAAGAAGAGAACAAAGAGAGGGCAGAGCATTTCCACATCATCAGCCAGCTGGAGCAATCCAAGCTGCGGCTGATGAAGCGCATTGCCTCCGTGGTCAAATACCGCACCGAGACCAAAAAGATGGACATGCAGATCATAGAACTCCTGGAGACGGACAAGATCACCAAGCGCGTGTTTGATAGGAATCTGGAAGAGCTGTGCGAAAACGTGGATGCGGAGAAGAAGAACATCGACCACGTCACGGAGGAGAAGAGGCGGCTGACGACGCTCTTGGAGGAGGCGCAGAGGAAGCAGAAGGAGCACATGGCGAAGATGATCTCCGGCACCAGTGGCGCCAGGAGTAGATACCAGGAGCTTCAACGAGAGCAGGCCACGCTCCTGAAACATAAGCCCAAGAGCGCAAATGCTGGCTTGCTGATGAGCCACGTGACCCAGTGTGAGGTGGAGTACAGACAAAAAGAGATTGAACATCGTGAGGAAGTAGAGCAGGTTACCGCAGAGGTCGCGAGCATCACAAGGAGCTACGAGGAGAAGCAGAGAGAGGTGGAGGAGAAAGAGGTGATGCTGAAGGAGGTGGAAGCAAAGGTGAATGAAGAGCAATCCAGGCACCGGAGACTGAAAACGCTGACCTCCGAGCTGAGGACGAAGAGGAACGATCTGGAGCTGTTGATTCAGGGGCTGAAGGAGAAAACGGGCTCTCTGCTTCAGCCCAAAGAGGAAATGAAGGCAGAGCTGGAGGACATGCGAGGCGGTTACATGAACGTGCTCGACAAACGGGCCTCAGAGCTGAGAGCCGTAGAGATAAGCATCTATGACAATAGCGTGAAACTGGAGCAGGTCAACATGGAGAACAGCAGGCTGCATCTCCGTATCAGACTGATGACAGAGGATGCTGGCAGAGAGCGGGAGAACAAAGAGCGATACCGGCAGGAGGTCCACCAGTTCAAGCGAGACATAAAGGCCTTGCTCGAGAGCTTACAGGAAGCATGGAGAGAGGATTCATTGGTAACTCAGGACTGTCAGAACAGCGATGGTGTTCTGTTGGTGTCGATGAGCGCCATGTTGGACCGCCTGAAGACCAGGAGACAACAGCTGGGGAAAGTCACCACACACCTACACAAACTAATGTTAGATTTCAGCAAACGACTGGGGGATAAATCAATGACAGTACAGCAGAGTTGAGTTGACCTGTAGTGTCTGTGAAATCACTAGGGCTGCCAATCGATTAAAATCGCAAAGAAATCGCACATTTTTTATCTGTTCAAAATGTACCTTCTAAAGGGAGATTTGTCAAGTAATTATCAACATGGGAGTGGGCAAATATCCTTGTTTTATGCAAATGTATGTATATATTTATTACTGGAAATCAATTAACAACACAAAACAATGACAAATATTGTCCAGAAACCCTCACAGGTACTGCATTTAGCATAAAACAATATGCTCCAATCATAACATGGCAAACTGCAGCCCAACAGGCAACAACAGCTGTCAGTGTGTCAGTGTGCTGACTTGACTATGACTTGCCCCAAACTGCATGTGATTATCATAAAGTGGGCATGTCTGTAAAGGGGAGACTCGTGGGTACCCACAGAAACCATTTTCATCCACATATCTGGAGGTCAGAGGTCAAGGGACCCCTTTGAAAATGGCCATTTAGCGCAAGTTTGGGATGTTATTTAGCCTACTTCGCAACAAGCTAGGTACCAACCTAGACATGGTTAAAATGTGCTTGTATACACATTGTTGATATTTATTTGTAATCAGAAATTTTAATAAAGCTCACAGCAACAAGAAGATGAAGATGTCAAGTTTATTTTTAATGCAAGCTTGTATACATAAAAATACAATACAATTTTGAACAACTCTCCTGAGCGGACTTCAGTACCAACCTGGAACATTTTCACTCTTTTAATTTCTAATTTATGTTGACATTTGAATAATGGTGTAATATACAGTAAGTATAGTAGATGCTTTATGAATTTTAGTGGACCTTTTTCACAACATTTTGACTTGGTGTCACTAATAGCATGATTTTCTACATTGTCTTAATTGCTGCAACAGAGCTATTGTTAAAGGATAACTTTGGTATTTTTCAGTCTGGACCCTTTTTTCCCATGTTTTTGTCCTAATAAGGACAACACTTTTTTGGAATTGGTCCAGTATTGAGGGAGAACGCTGCAGCCGCCAGCCGCTAAACGAGCTGTAATGTAATCATTTGGGGCAACCTGGCACCGTCTGTTTACGTCCACTAAAAGTGTTTGTTTTTGACACTGACAGGCTCTGATTGTTATTATAAATGTCTGACAACATTATGGAAAGGACCCTACAGAGAAATAAAAAAATGTTTCTTACCTTTCTCTTGATCTGGTTGTTATTGTGTCCAAGTCCCACTCAAGAAGAAGTCTCGTTGTGAAATCTGAATAATTGTATACTCTGGCTCAAATAAATACGGGCGGTCATCGAATTCAAAGACCTCATCCACATTGTCGAAATCATCTAAATATTCAGCCATGACATTGAAAATCTTTTTTAGGTAACACTAAGCAACTCTTTCTATACTCCAACATAACACACTCTGCCTGGCTGGCACTCACGTTTCCACCATGGACGTATTCCGCCGTTGTCTTCGGGCATGAAATGCTTTTCTTCCTTTTGATTTCCACTTGTCATTGTGTCATGTGACTTGTTGCCGGAAGACAGCGGTGGAAACGTGAGTGAGAGTGGAGAGAGGAGTACCATGGGACACCGGTGTTGTCAGAGTTTGTTGTGTTGGACTACAGAAAGTATAGCTTAATGTTATCAATTAAGATTTTCAATGTCATGGCTGAATATTTAGCTGATTTGACGCGACATTTCACAACGAGGCCTCTCTAACATACAATAACAAACAGACCGGATCAAGAAAAAGGTTTAATTTCTGTGTGGTGTCCTTTTCCATAATGTTGTCAGACACTTATAATAACAATCAGAGCCTGTCAGTGGCAAAAACAAACACTTTTAGTGGACGTAAACTGACGGTGCCAGGTTGCCCCAAAGGATTACATCACAGCTTATTTATCGGCTGGCAGCTGCAGCGTTCTCCCTCAATACGGGACCAGTTTCAAAAATTGTTGTCCCCATTAGTCAATTGGACACATAAACATGGGAAAATAGGGTCCAGGTTGAAAAATACCAAAGTTATCCTTTAATGTTATTAGTTCCTCCTGTGCTTTTCCTGCAACAACAAGTCAAAGTGTCTGCTGTGGAACCACTGATATAACCTGGGCGAATTTATTACTAAAAAAAAGTGCCATGTAAAGCACTGAGAATTGCCTCTGTGTTTGAAATGTGCTCTATAAATAAAGCTGCCTTGCCTCGCCTAACATAATTTAACATGGTTTATTTTTGGATTTAACTGGTTCAAATGGAATTTCCGTCATACTTCATATTTTATGACTTCATCAGGTCTAATGTTTCTTATCAATAGGCCTTTTTCACAGAAGACTCCTTGATCTGTCGCTGTAGGAAAAGCACGCGGGTGTAAATAATCAAATCAACGATGGCTTCAGGGTCCTGGTACTGTGTATGCTGTTTACAAAATCCTATAACAGGTCACAAATGTAGTACTTTTCTTTGTATTTCTTACGTACACAGTGTTTGCTACATGCAGCAGCTGTTGTCATCTTCCAACATGGAGGACAAACGGCCGCTAATGAAGTAATTCTGAAGCTAAGTTATACAAGCTAACTATATTTAACTGCGGCAGCAACAGAGGAATTATATTGTCTACAGTGAGAGCAGCAGAAGACTCATGAATGAATGTGAAGTGCGTGTCTTTAATTTCATACCCTGTTGTAACACCTCATGTTAGTGATGTGACTTTACCCACTAAATGATCTCCTCTAGACTGTTTCCTTTTATTAAAGAATCACCATTTTGTCCCAAAGGTTAGCAGTGTTTTTTGTTTTTTTTTATAACTTTTTTCTGCTGTCATTGTGATACTCAAATAGTCAAAGGACATATAGACTGTTATTTGGGTTATTCTCACGAAATCCTGGTTTCAAAGATTTCAAACATGAACATTTTAAAAAGACAAATATTAGAACATTTTCTTTTGAAACCTAAAAAAACAAGATCTAAAGTAATAAGGACTATTAATCTCAAAACATTTTTTATTCACATTTCACCCAACAAGTCCTTGAAAAATCTCATTACTGCAACTATCCAAAACAATTACCAACAGACCTGTACAGAGTTACATGAAACTCTGGAAAAGTTTTTTTAACATACATATATTTATTTTATTTTACTTATTTTATTTACGGTAACATCTACAACCTGCTTTTTTTTGTGATATTTCACATTACACATATACTGTACATTTCTAGAAATATTCTTATTTGATTTCTTATTTATACCATTCTTGAATTTATATTTAACACACTTCTCAGCATTTGTATTTACATATTTGCACTGTGGTTATTTCTTATATATTATATATGTCTTAATGCAAGTATTTGTACATATTTCTTATATTCTCATTTCTTATTATTTACTTATATCTCTACATATATTGTGTTTATATTGTAGCATTATGTACACAATTTACATATTACATACTCCTTTATTCCTATTTCTTTGTTTATATAAGAGCAACTGTAACCTTTCCCCCCAAAGATCAATAAAGTATATTATTATATATTATTTTATTACATATTTTTGAAGTCATGCTGCAAAAACTGAAATAACAAAACTTATGTTCTTTAAACACATTGAAAAGCAAAATATTACTTGTTAATTAATTAACCTTTCAATTAGCACCTGTTTTGGTAATGATATACATGTTTCGGAAATGAGTATGAATTTGGTAATGAGAATTGGTGGTATATACAGTATTTAGTTACCGACTTACATGTTTGATTGAGAATGCACAGTAACTCCACAAATATCCACTAGCCTAACTGTGAGAGCCAGCTGTCACCCACTGCAATTTTAAATATAGGCTATTAGTTTATTGATAAATGCTATTAAATTTTAGTGTAGCAAACCAAACCAAATGTCAAAATTAAAAAGAAAACCTTAAAGAGTATGATTGATTGGCAAGTTTGAAGAAGAGTTATTAGTAAAATTCAAAATGCGAAGGTACTTTTATATTCATATTCATTTTAAGTGTGTAAATATAATTGACCGTCAACTTTTCTTTCTCTTCAGACTGTATGAAGTTTGACGCTTGGTCCCTGTGTGGCTCCTACCAGCAGATGGCAGAGGAGACCGGCTTTCTCTCCACTGTGACCTTGCCCTGCAGCTAAAGGGTCAAGCAACCACCCACTTCCCACTGAACAAAAGCACGCAGACGCATGCACATAGAGGTACATTCCCACCGTCTATGTCACACACTATTAGGACCACATGGAGGCAGAGAAAGAGAGCTGAAAGACAAGGCAGCGGCTGCACAAACAAGAGCTGAAGGGGAATCGGCAGTTAATTCCAGTAAACAAGGTAAGTCTTCAGATAAACATGCAGTAAACTTTGCTCTGAACTCCTTTGTGCCATGTGATCTGTGGCTCTACGGTATGGTCACACTGTATCATACAATATATTTGAAACTGTTTTTTGTTTGTAAGTGACTTTGAATTATCTTAAGTATGTTCTCTGGCTGTGTTCGTCTTTGGCTGCTCCACAATACCAGCATTATGTCTGCGTGTGATAGATACCCGTAACACAGCTCTTCTTCCAAGTAGATTTAGTACCACAGAAGCACAGTTGTACATCAGTACGTTTTGCTGTGTCGTATGGGAACTTTTTTTTTATGATTTCCACTTGTTATCTTCAGTTGAAGGACACATGCTGCTGTAAAGTTGAAAAGACTCCTTTTAAGTTATGTAATGTTTTAGATTTTGAACACTCAGCTGAGATAAGCTTATTTCTAGGTACTGAAAAGTTGACAAGACACAAGATTTTCACTGGATAGTGACCATTTTTTAACCTGTTTTTATACATTGACTTAAATCATGAATATTAAAGTCTTATTGTCCTCTGAAGTAATACTGTATATAGAGAAGACAAAACCTTTTAAAGGGCTAGTTCGGGGGTTGTATGAGGTAATTATCCATAGTCGGTGTATTACCTACAGTAGATGATGGTCGGCACACCCCTAGTTTGGACTGCAGCAGAACATATTTTATTGGGGAAAAAAATCAATATCAGTTTAAGTGTATGCTATATTTAAAATATTTATCGCTTTACTTTGCCGTAAGACAGCTTTTTCTGACAGGGGTTAAACAGTCATTTTACTTTGCAGAACTGGATTGGGTAGTTTGTTTTAGTTTGCTTATGTTATTGTGTGACTTTGGTGGATCCGAACTAACCTGTTAAATCACCAAAGTCACACTAACCGATATAGGCAGCGGTAGACCAGCAACTCCCGTGTTCTGCGAGGTAAAATTGCTGTTTTTGTCAAAGGAGTCTGGTGGCTTTGAAGAGGGCATAGATGGATACAACGGCTTTAGTTCCTTCAGTCGGAAAGGGCTGTCTGACAGCAAGGTAAAGCAGTGAAAATATTCTAAATATAGTGTACACTTAAACTGAAATTGATTTTTTAAAAGTGTCTAAAATACGTTTTGCTGCTGCCCCCGTCCACAGCAGTACATTGCTTAGCTTCTGTGCTGCGACGCACGTCCACAGCTTCAGTTACACTGCGCATGTGTTAAACCCTCATACCTCAAGACCCATGTCAGCCCGTGTCCCAGCCTCCTTCAATAGGCCTTGATTTCTAGTGTGACAATAAACGGGAGCCTAACTCTACATGAAAAAATACACAATCGGCCTCATAACTTATTTCAAATGAACCGAACAATTCAAACACATCGCGAACCGAACGGTTCCGATTTTTTACCTAAACCGTTCCATCCCTAAGAAATTTGTCATGTTTGAAAAAGCAGAACTGGATTTAATGAAATCCTGTTCTAATATTTGTGTGGACCTGCTGACTGGCTTTTTTTCGGGATGTCAAACAGTAACGTCACCCATCTTACATTAGTTTATTTAACTTAGTTCACAGAAGAGCTGTTAAAGTTAAATATCAGCCGAAATAAAAAAGTCTTTCTTCAGGAGTCATGATTTAGGAGTATCATCTGTGTAACGGGGAACCCAGATCTGTTAAATTGAGCAATATGTTAACGGAGTCTGGTAGTGTAGGCAGAAAGATCGGATCTGTGCAAAAAATGGGAAGTGAGCTTTAAGCCCTGCAATGTGAACGTAGCATATGTTGCATTATGATTTGTGTTCACTCAGCTTTGCAGTGGAGGAGGCTGCCTGTCTAAAGGTCAGAGAGTAAAGTAGTAATTTAATACTACAAACTAGATAACATACACGATGCTGACTTTAGGGTCTGCAAGACATCACACACACATACTCGCACAAGCATCTGCACATGCGTTGGTGCAAGATTTAAGAAAATATTGAAATGCAATGGCATAAGTTTGGAGAATTGTGTTTTTTAAATAAGGGTTCCTTGCAGTTGAAAATAGATTTTTAATGGATTTCTAAGTGCACTGTTAAGATTCGATTGAGGTTATGGTTTCACTCCCAGTCTTGACTTACAGTGTATGTCACATGTAAACAAACACTTTCAGAAATGCTTGTTAACAGCGACACCTGTGGCCGTTAAGTCAACGAAAGTCATCGTCGGGCTCGAGCTTGCTCGCTCTAAAAAGACATGACCGAGCATCGCTCAAAACAGTGAGACGACACACGTCAGCTAAAATATAGAGAGAGATATTCTCAGAGCTACTAACTCTTCTGCAGTGTGGAGTGAGCGCGCGTTCACGTCTAGAGGTGGAGCGAGTGAGCGAGAATGCGCGCGGTGTACGTGAGTGAAGGCAGGCAGAGGAGCAGTGACTCTGGCCACACGCGAGCGTGCATACGCGTGCGAGCATGGGATCCCGACCTACATTTATACGCTGAAAAAGCTACAAACAGTCCCTTTAAGTCACTCAACAAAATAAAACTTCATATTTATTTTCCATAGCCATGCTAGGATCAATGTTGGTCTGTCGGCCGGTCGACAACTTTTGGTCTATACTCTACTGGCAGAAATGGAATATGATATTAATAAGTATGTTTTCTTTAGTGTATAATCACCTGAAAATAAGAATTCATCACCCAGTCATTCATTCACTCAGTCAGTGACTCAGTGACAGACTTTTGCGTTTGTAGGGCTGGCCGTCTGCGGTCCAGCCAAAAAAATGTATGAACTGTTGGATACAGATACAAAGATCTGTCAATTGGCTCTAGTTTGTTTCGTTTATATGTAGTAGTGGTACTTTAAGATCACAAATAGACAACCATCACAGTGAAATTGTTTCAGCTGTGTGGAAGACACACACACACACACACACACACACAAGCCACCCACATATTGTAATGTCATGAGGCAGCTGCCATTTCAATGTGGAAATATCAATAAGCCACTAAAAGATGTAGTGACATCCTATCCCTCTCACACAATCACCACTACAGTAAATGATTCTGCCTGAAGTCACAAGAGGTTATCTACAGGATATGAGTCACACTGACCTCACGGCAGCAAACGCGCACACACACACACACACACACACACACACACACACACACACACACACACACAGACTTACATCATCAATGAATGCACAGTCACCCTGTGTGGACATTAGTTGTGGAGGATGATTTTTATTCTGCTGCTTAAATAAACAACCTCCATTCTGTAGAAATCATGTATTCATGTATGTCCACCTAGTGCCATGGCTACCATGAATGTGTCATGACTTGTGGTTAATGTTTAGAGACTATTTACGGTCTGAGTGTTGCGTCTACAGACGTGAGTCACCGCTCACCAGACACAAGAGCTTTAAGTTCTTTGTCGTAGCTGTGTGTTGACACACTGACGTCAAAGCAGCAGAGTGGAGTTGACAACATTCGCTCCTTGACTCCATTCTGTTGGATTAAGGGATCCAGATAGAGAGGAATAACATGGCTTTGTCTCTGCTCATAAGACATGAGAATTATTTTGATCACGCAGTACACGCACAAGTGCAGGGATTTGTCTTGTTTATATTCATAGAGGAACAAAGGTAGGGCTGTCGCACTAACCGCACTATTGACAAGTCAGGTGCAGGGGATGGCAAACAACCGCCACAATCACTATGTCCACATTTCTTTCTGTTTTGAATTCTTTGCAATGGGAGCGCCACGGCAGCAGCGTGACGAGGTATTTGCACTTTTTTTTTTTTTTTTTCTGGTCGCCGTGAGTGGAAACATTTTCAACTTGGGGTAAAACGGTCACCAAAATCAGTGTCGCCTTTTACCCAGCCGTCCAATCACAGGGGCAGGACAAATGCCACAATGACCAACCGTCACATCCTACATGTAGGGTACTATGGCGAGCCGTTTTAACATTTAATAGCTAGACAGGATATTCATCATAATTTTGCCTAGTCAAAACTCAAATTCAAGATATCCCTACTTCTATTATGATTAGGCAAAACTCTAATCTTAGATATCCGTAATTACATTTTGACTATTGCGATTCAAACTACTTTTGCCATTTATGTGTACGGGGTTTGTCATTACGGATATCCACATTGTGAATATCTGCAACTGAATTATGACTAGTCGTAATTCCAGTTCAAGATATCTCTTAATTCCCCTCAATTGAAGATATCTACATTGTCCATCTAAAATTAAATTTTGACTAGTCAGAATGACGTTGTATACTGTATATCTCTAGCTGGAGTTAGGGATAGTCAAAATATAATTACAGATATCTTAAATTAGAGTTTTCACTAGGCGAAATGACGTGCAGATATCTGTAATTACGTCAGCAGCAATTGCAAGTGGGAGCCTGAAGCTATTCCAACATACTATGGCGCTGCACTGCAGCCGTACGGGTTTATAAAGTGTGTCTGGAGACAATAAATCTGCAATACGCTGTAAATTTCTACCACAACTCTCTAGCAAGCAAAGCTCTTATTCGCCACAAATTCCTTGATGATAAGCTATTTCTATTTCATGGCATCTTATCCACAACGGTCCCTTACCACTCGCCTCACAGCCGGCTGCACATAGAGACCGATGTTATGTGTCCAGCTTGGAGGACAGCCCCACGGTTAGCCCTTGTGTATGAAATTTCATGACAATCCATTCAACATTGTTGGGACATTTCACTCTGTGTCGGACTGTGTGTGTACAGGAGTGGTATAGGTTGTGTGTCTTTTGTAGTTAAGACAGTTTGCTTGGTGTTAGTTCCTTTTAGGAGGCAGTATCAGTAAGAACAGTGATCTAAGACTAGACTTCACTAGAGCCGACGGTGCGGGACACACCACAAAAACTGTCTGACAGTCGACCGTCGGCTTGGTGTGTCAGGGCCTTTAGGGGAGCCATGAACCACAGCTTTGGAGCTTCATACTGTAATAATACCGTCTCAGTGAACAATTTTGATTCTAGCCCAAAATATAATTACATTTTAGTTCTATTAATTTGGAAAAGTACAATGTACTACTTACTGTACATGGAAAATAACACTGAGAACTAAGAACACTGACTGATGTAATATTAGTGATGGTAAGTTGTGATCACCGACCTGCGTGCCGTTACAACACGCATATTAAGGAACTTATTGCAAAACGCACACACGCTGAGCACATTTGTTTAGTCATGCAGTCATTGTTGTACAGCAGTTCTAGTTAAACTGTTAAACCACTGACATGTACTCATTCTCCACTGTGACCCTGACTTTCCTGTGTGTGTATTTATGAGGACGTGACTCCATGTTACTCTGGTTTTCAGCTTTTGTTCAGTGTTTGTACAAATTTACATATCGTTAATATATCCGCCACACACTTGAGCTTGTGTGTGTGTGTGTGTGTGTGTGTGTGTGAGACTGTGAGAGAGCAGCGGTTTGCATTGCGCAGTGTGTCCCTCTCTCCCTCCCTCACCAGCACATGACCTGTAATACACCATATGGCCTGGTGACGTCTATACTTCCTAATCTCTCTCTCTCTGTCTCCCTCTCCCTCCCCCGAGGCTTTATAGGCAGGAGTGGACAGCAAGAAGTCAGATTTCTGTGTTCACATAGACAAAGACACATCTGTCTCCTGTAGCAGTGAAAACACTTCTAGCTCAGAACAGGAAGCTTAAATCATCTGACAGTGACATTACAGTATCTGCTAGGGTGCCGGCAGCGTTTAAAGGAAGCGACAATTTACTCAAGTGCAGAGTGGACGTAGCTGTGGACAGTGATGGAGACTATGGGTAAGAGGCAGCTATTCTCTATTTTACTGTAGCTGAGGCCATGTTTGGATGTATAATATCTACCGTACACACATGACTGGTGTCATTTTGAATGTACAAAATCAAAGATCAGAGGTGAAAGATCAGAGTGACAGTGAGGTTCTGTATATCTGGTGGTGCCGTGAGTGTGGATTTATCTATTTACCATCTTAATGGATAAACATGGACCCACATAATTATTCACATTAATGTCAGAATGAGTACAAAGGTCTACTTGTTTATCTAAATGCACCAGGGTGTGTTTGATATGTGTGGGAAGGAGTGGTAGCTGGCTCTTGTCACAGATGTCCTTTCATCTTTCTCTCTCTCACACAGAGCTGGATAGATCTTAAACAAACAGGATGTGATCTCTCCTTTTATAGTCAGACTTCTGGCCTAGTGGAGCAGAGGAGAAGTTAGTCACCAGAATTTGTTTGACAGAGCAGAGGTCAGTCTCAGTTTTGTGCACTTTAACATGTTTTCCACCCAGATTTGCAGAACACATATTGTTGAATCATTGTGGCGGACCATTACAGAGAAGTGTGCATTACTCTGTTTGACAAACCACTGGTGTGTCTATGCAAAGCAATTAGGACTCTTGCTGGAATTTAATTGGCTGAAATACATCTGCTTTTAGAAAATGAAGGCACAAACCTTAACACAAATATTTTTTTTGTAATGTTGGAGACCCAATGCTGCTTATAACATTCAGTTTAAGTTAAGCGTAAATACTTTTAATATTATTTTTTTATTTGTCTGCAACATTTGGAAGTGAACCAGCCTGATGCCTCTTGCCAAACTACCAGTCAATTTGACCCACTTTGGTTTGACCTGCTGCCGTTCAATGTTCTCACAAACAAACACAGCCAACATGGTAAATAGTCATGGAGACAAACTGCATGAACAGATGGCGTGGGTGTGTATGCGCACGTGACAGGGTGCGACCTCTTCAAACTTGAACCTACACTTTAAAATTGAAAGTTGTCTCCAATTAGTGCTGGTATTTAGCCAAGCCTGTTTTTCCAAGAGTATGAGAACACGGTATACTAACCCAGCTCTGCAGCTCCCCTCTGCTTTATGCAGCGTTTTAGCCACTTTTAGCTTGTTGTTTTGTTTGGGGTTATTTTGGCTTTGCAACTTTAATATTTTAGTTCACTCTCACTGCTCAGGTATAGACCCACTGTATGCTACCAGACAGACACGGTTAATAACTAGCTGGTGACCATAGTGGATCGTTTAGCAGCTAAAGAGACAGATTTTTCCCTCAACAGAGCTAAAAGAGAGTGAATATTGGATTTAAATTCATCTGGTGGCCAGAAACACAACTCCAAATAAATTACAACGTTGCTCCGTGTCTGCTGGATGTGTAAATAATAGGGCTGTCAATCGATTAAAATATTGAATCACTATTAATCGCATGATTTTCCATAGTTAATCGTGATTAATCGCAAATTACACACACAATTCGCACATTTTGTATCTGTTCAAAATGTAGCTTAAAGGGAGATTTGTCAAGTATTTAATACTCTTATCAACATGGGAGGGGGCAAATATGCTTGTTTTATGCAAATGTATATATTTATTATTGGAAATCAATTAACACAAAACAATGACAAATATTGTCGCCAAAATTTAGCACAAGTTTGGAGCATTATTTAACCTCCTTCTCGACAAGCTAGTATGACATGGTTGGTACCAGTGAAAGTAGTGTCATTAAAACAAATTTGCGTTAATGCGTTATGGTGTTAACTTTGACAGCCTTAGTAAAAACGCAACTGTTTGCCAAAGCAACTATATATGGTGATAATATGTCTTGGCTTGTTTGCGCTGCCCTCAAGTGGCCAAAAATGGGTTATTGCTGGTTTAAATTGTGTCACCACAGAACCACAGTGGTGGAGATACATTGAAGATCAAGGTAGAGAGTGTGTGATGTGGCAGACGGTGACATTTGTTAAAACTGTTAACGACTGTGGCAGTCGATGGGAAGCACCAGTCTTATTTTTAGGTTGCATTCATGAATTAGTTCACATGTGAATGGACGGATGTTGAAGGGGGACAAAAAGTGAGCTGGACTGAAACACTTTAGCCACCGTGGGATTTAAAAAAGCTGGGATTTGTCACAGTTAGGCTGCTCCAGATGACCTGGCAGCTGAGGCAGTCGAGCCTAGGATAGTTGCTCACTCCCTCGTCTCTTAATCTGAGCTGAAGGTCAACAGACACATTAAATAGAAAGCGGCACCACCTGCTCATCAGAGGTATTCCTGGCCATTCATTTACAGACGTGTCTGAGATTTAAAAGATCTCTCAACTCCAGTTGCTTCACCACAGATGTAGCTTTGGAATTACAAATAGGCTTAATGTTTTATTTTCTTCCATCCTCACACACTCATCTCACCGTCTCTGTCTTTTTCTTCCAATCAGTGTATTCGATGGGTGGAGGAGCCACCCGGCTGTACAGCGCCCTGACTCAGACCAGTAGCAGCTCTCCTCTCCCCCTCTCTCCGTCCCACCAGCCTGCGGACACAAACCTGGATCCAGCTTTCTGCAAGGTGACTCCTTCTCTTCTGTTCACGGTCCAGATTTCAAAAAGTGACACAGCAGCAGATATGTATAGTGATTCGCTTCCTCAGGTGAAATAAATGGTTAAATGTCGTGTCTGTCTTGCAGAAGGGGTCCCCTGTGTGTGTCCCCGATCCAGTGGAGCTGCTTCGTCAGTGTGAGGAGGCCCTCAGGGACCGACCGACTCGCTTCCACAGGAAGTTCACTCACCTCAATGATGGAGACAGCGCCCCCGGCAGCCCCATCAGGGTGATGCAGTGGAACATACTGGCCCAAGGTAGACTGCTTTTAGCCCGTCTAATATCACATCACACTGGATTGTAGGCTCTATAATATATCGATGACACATCAGCTTCTAAAAAAGGAAAAAAAAATACAGAGGTTATCCTTTACGCTATTTGGTGGAGAACATTGAAACCCTATTTTGCTAACATAAAATATGGAGCATTGTTTAGCTACTGAAGGTTAACTCCATACTGAAGTCAGATCTCCCTCTTTCTCCTGTCCTGCAGCTCTGGGCGAGGGACTTGACAGTTTCGTCCAGTGTCCCCCGGAGGCCCTCAGCTGGTCCCGCAGGAAGCACCTGATCTTAGAGGAGATCCTCACCTACCGACCTCACATCCTGTGTCTGCAGGAAGTCGACCACTACTATGACACCCTCCAGCCGGTCCTGGCAGGTCTGGGTTACAGCAGCGACTTTTGCCCTAAACCCTGGTCGCCATGCCTGGATGTGGAAGGCAACAACGGCCCCGACGGCTGCGCGCTGTTCTTCGATCAGTCGCGGTTCGAGTTCCTGGATAGCGTGAACATTCGGCTCTCTGCCATGAGGATTCCAACCAATCAGGTGGGTGGAATCTGTGTGAAGCCACGCTTGGACACATAAAAAAAAAACATATCTACCCATGAGCACCTCTAACACACTACTCTTTTGCCGACAGGTTGCTGTGGTGACGATGCTGCGTTGTCGGAGCACAGGGAGATGCGTTTGCGTGGCCGTGACCCATCTGAAGGCTCGTGCTGGCTGGGAGTGGCTCCGCAGCGCTCAGGGCTCTGACCTCCTGCGACAACTCCAGAACCTGGTCCAGAAACATGCCGGCGATCCCGCGGGTGCCCCCAGCTCTGACATTCCTCTGCTCATATGTGGAGATTTCAACGCAGTCCCAACTGAGGAGGTGTACCGACGTTTCGCCACATCGCCTCTCGGTTTGGACTCGGCCTATAAGAAACTCAGTCAAGACGGTTTGACCGAACCGGATTACACGTCATGGAAGATTCGGTCTACGGGGGAATGCTGTACCACTCTGGACTACATCTGGTACAGCCAGGACACACTGAGAGTGGACGCAGTTTTGGACATGCCCACAGAGGAACAGATTGGGCCAAACAGGCTTCCATCCTTTAGCTATCCGTCAGACCACCTCTCTCTGATTTGTGACGTCAGCTTTAAGGAGAAGGAGTGAGGAAGGAAATGATGAACCAGCACACAGGAAGGCACGACGCTGAGAAGAGACGCAGTCGAGATCGGCTCCTGGTTGGCTTCACTCGACAAGAAGGCGTGCAGATGAGACGCCACGTGGGAGTGACAGGGAGAGGATGAAGACAGGACACAGAGAAACCAGGACACAGAGAAACCAGATTGGGAAGCTGGTTATTTCAACTGGATGGAAAAGTCCGATAACTTATGACGCAGAAGTTGCAGAGATACACGCTGCAACAACATAGTCTACCTCCCCAAAGCCTAATACTGTGCGAGTGTGTTTTCTGCACCAGGTTACTGATCTCTACCTTCACCTGTACTCAAACACAAATTGCACAGTGAAAGTAATGAATGGGATTGGAAACATGATTGTTTTTATTATATATATATATACAGTATAAAAATAATCCTGAATTCCAAATGTTTTATTGAAAC
The DNA here is from genome assembly GCF_043250625.1 of Sebastes fasciatus. Classification (NCBI taxonomy): domain Eukaryota; kingdom Metazoa; phylum Chordata; class Actinopteri; order Perciformes; family Sebastidae; genus Sebastes; species Sebastes fasciatus. The sequence goes on along the minus strand of NC_133797.1, from coordinate 7,825,744 downwards.
TGTAGTAAATGTTGCCATTGCACTACAGAGTGACTGACAATAAAGGGTTTTTGCTGAACATGTATGGTTTATATTTGATTACTGTTGCTTTTGTAGTATAGTGTTAAATATTTTTATTTTGTATTTGATATATTTAAAGGGACTATTTTTAACTTTCAGAATTGCTTGTTAACAGCGACACCTGTGGCCGTTAGGTCAACAAAAGTCAGCGTCGGGCTCGCGCTTGCTCGCTCGAAATATACCTGAACGAGCATCGCGCAAAACAGTGAGGCGACACACGTCAGCTAAAACCACAATATCACTCTATATTTCAGCTGCTTGGCAGTAATGTTAGCTGACCAGACGAAGGTCTCTCCATGAATCAATGCTGATCCTAGTGTTGGCTTTTCCTGCTCCGCAGCGAGTAACGTTATCGTCTCGTCTCCGCCAGCAGCCGAAGTGAACAGGAAGACACCGGCACCCGGTCGGGGCAATAATGTTAGTCGTTGCGGAGCCCCGTCACTTCACAAGACACGGGAAACCTCTGTTGGTCTGGAGGAGCTGCAGCAGTTATTTCTGCACAAACGTCCACTGTACATTCACTAGATATTCTCAGAGCTAAACTAACTCTTCTGCAGTGTGGAGTGAGCGCGCATTCACGTCTAGAGGTGGAGCGAGTACGCAAGAACGCGAGTGCTGTCTGAGTGAAGGCGAGCAGGCAGAGGAGGAGAGACAGCGGCCACACGCGAGCGTGCATGTGTCCTGACCCGGTACATTTATACGCTTAAAAAGTTACAAACAGTCCCTTTAACCTTGGGCTGCACAGTCTGCAGTGGTTAGCACTGTCGCCTCACAGCAAGAGGGTCACAGGTTCGAATCCGGCTTGGGGCTCTTCTGTGTGGAGTTAGCATGTTCTCCCATTGTCAGCGTGGGTTTTCTCCGGGTTCTCTGGTTTCCTCCCACAGTCCAAAGACATGCAGGTTAGGTTCATGTTGAGTCTAAATGTCCCGCAGGTGTAAATGTGAGTGTGAATGGTTGTCTGTCTTCATTTGTCAGTCCTGTGATAGTCTGTTCAGGGTGTACCCCGCCTTCGCCTAATGTCAGCTGGGAACAGCTCCAGCCCCCCCGCGACCCTGAATAGGATAAGCGGTTACAGATAATGGATGGATATTTAACCTTTATTTAGCCAGGATAATCCCATTGAGATTTTGAATCTGATTTGCAGGTGGGTCCTGGCCAAGATGCAGCGTCGATGTTAGGGGCGGGCCTTGGAGGTCCAGGCCCATAAACAGGGGCGTTGCACCTGTGGGTGTTGTGGGTTTTGCAACACCCGCACTTTCACAGAAACATCATTTCATCCCCCTTCTTTTTCCTGAGATGAAACAAAACAAAAATCTGTGAAAACAGTGCTTCAAAGAATGAGTTCTTTATACACGGAAGGCTATTGGTCAAGTTAGATTGATTGACCGGTCATCCAGCCGATCACAGCCATTTGTCCAACCCACCAGGCTAGGGCAGAGTAAACCTTGGAAGTACGTGCTGCGACAGAAATGGGGCTTCAAGCTGACGCCGGCTGTCGCTGACTGTGATGACAATTAGATAAACCAGAGGTAAGAAACGGCTGTTAAAGTAGCAGTAGGCAGTATATTTTTGGCATCATTGGTCAAAAATTCCATAATAACCTTTCAGCATATTGTAATTCAAATGTTCTGAGAGAAAACTAGACTTCTGCACCTCCTCATGGCTCTGTTTTCAGGCTTCAGAACATCTAGCCCGTGACGGGAGACTTTGACCAATCACAGTTCAGTTTATTGAGAGAGCGTTCCTATTGGCTGTAATCCAGTCATGTGACCGGAACTTGGCGTTCCTTCACCAGATTTCACAATGGTGGCGGCGTCACAAACTCTCATTTTACAGCTAAACCGTGCACTACAAGATGATTCTGAAAACATTTGAGGCGACAAATAGGCATTACAGTAACAGAATATTGATTCATATTTGATCAGCGCGGCCTAGTTTGACCGTTTGGTCGGAGTTCGCAAGTGATTGACAGCTGGCTCTCATAGATGGCAGATGGACACCAGAGGCCTGTACTACGAAGCGAGTTCAACATACCCAGGGTATCTTTTCGTTATCTGGCTTCACTTAACCTAACAAACGAGATCTCGCTAAACTGTACTACGAAGCTGGTTATCAACTCGTTAAGTCAACCCAGGGTTTTCCAATCTGGTTATGAGCGCGTTCACATGAACGAGGAGGTGTTTCCAGCATCTGGCCAATGTCTGACCAATCACAGACATGGACAAGTCTACTGACGGACAGGCAGAGAGACACGTTTAACAAGGAGTAAACTATATAAAACAAATACGAAGAAATTAAACACTTAATCCAGACTAAAAGTAACACAGTTGAAGCTCCCAAATGCAGGAAGAACAGCTGGCAAAAGAAAAAACTCCCGATGTGTGAATGCGTAAATTGACGGACTTATTAATTTAACGGAACACTCAAAAGTCAGATTTACTCGTCTAAATATAAATAGCGTTGAAGACTGTAATAGATGAAAGGATAACTCATTTTTGTACCCTGTGCATTTGGTGGCATCTATGACTACTTGAACCTTCTTCCAGCTGCGTTCCCCTTCTCCGACGGAGTGAAACGGACTCAAGAGGAAGTAAAAAAAAATAGAAACATAAAAATAAAATTCAAAGCGGTAAACACCCACAGCATAAAGTCAGCTGTCCTTCCTGTATTTATCAGTTTAAACTGTGTCGTTTTTAGTCTGGATTATGATTTAAATTTCTTCGTATGTGTATAATATTATCATACAATCACCGCACTGAGCTCTGATGATCAGTAGGAGGTGCTTTCATAGGAGTTGATCTCTGATCTGGAACATAACCTGCTCCGGAGCAGGTTAGCCGTTCAGCATAAGTTACCATGGTGATCTACCTCGATAAGAAGTGAACCAGCTTCGTAGTACCGAAAACCAAGAGTTAACCCTGAAGTTACCTCGATAACCGCAAATCCTGCTTCATAGTACAGGCCTCTGATTTCACATCAGCTCTTACTGCTTGTTTCCCTCCGGTCTGAAAAAATCTTGCAGATGCCGTTAGGATTACCGGAGCACACAGGGGCACATGATTTTTTTCCGGTTACTTGTTTCATGTACTACCGTCAGGATATAGCAACCGTTTTATATAAATGACTTCTTTTAATCATATTTGCTCCAATCTCGCCTACTTCAGCTTTAAGTAGTTAATAATGTCGAAATTTCTTCAGTAACTTTGTCTTGTTATGTGATGTCTCAGCTAACATTAGTCAGTCAACATAAAGGGAAATATGCTGTTGTGCTAGCCAGCTTAACACTAGCTGACCGGTAGTGAAAAAAGGATCCAGATACAGTAACGTTACTAACGTCACAATGTGAAAATACTCACCTCTACTACTAGTTAAAGTCCTGCATTCAAACCTTACTTGAGTGAAAGTATGTAGACTAAGTATTATCAGTAAAATGTGCTTAAAGTATCCAAAGTTTAAAAAGTACTAATTCAGCGGTGAAATGTTCCCTGTCAGTGTTTTCCTATTATATCTGATGTTTCTGGATTAATATTATTGCTGCATTAATGTGCATGTTGCATTTTACTGCTGTACATGTTTAAGGTCGGGCTAATTTTAACTACTTTATATACCGTTGGGTAGTTTAATCTATGCATCATATTATTATCATGAATTATATTTATAGCATAGCTGTCCTGTGAGAACCACATATCTGTCTAAAAAGTCAACTTTTCATCAGAAAAACAATGCACTTTCCAGCTGATCTAAGAGGGTTTGAAATAGTTTATTTAGAGTAGAAAGTACAATAGGAGTGGAGTAGACGTACAAAGCTGCATAAAATGGAAATACTTAAGTAAAGTACAAATACCTCAAATTTGTACTCAAGCACGGTATAACTGTGAGGAAGCACCAACTTCCTCACTCACTATTTGTTTAAGCCAAGTGGGGTGGATCACACAGTTTTCTTTGTTTTCTTTGCTCCGTAGTTGAGTGGTTCATTGGCTGACGGGGACTAAGTGACTCCAGAGGCCTGTACTACGAAGCGAGTTCAACATACCCAGGGTATCTTCTCGTTATCTGGCTTCACTAACCCTAACAACCGAGATCTCGCTAAACTGTACTACGAAGCTGGTTATCAACTCGATAAATCAACCCAGGGTTTTCCAATCTCGTTATGAGCGCGTTCACATGAACGGGACGGTGTTTGCCGAATCTGACCAATCACAGACATGAACAAGTCCACTGACAGACAGGCATAGAGATGCACATTTAACAAAGAGTAAACTATATTAGACAAATACAAAGAAGTTAAACACATAATCCAGGATAAAAGTAACACAGTTGAAGCTGCCAAATGCAGGAAGAACAGCTGGCAAAAGAAAGAACTCCTGATGTGTGAATGTGTAAATTAACCGACTTATTAATTTAACGGAACACTCAAAAGTCAGATATAGTCGTCTAAATATAAATAGCGTTTAAGACTGTAATAGATGAAAGAATTACTCATTTTTGTACCCTGTGCACTTGGTGGTATCTATGGCTATTTGAACCTTCTTCCAGCTGCGTTCCCCCTCTCCGATGGAGTGAAACAGACTCAAGAGGAAGTAAAACAAAATAGAAATATAAAAATATAAATGAAAGCGGTAAACACCCACAGCATATAGCCAGCTGTCCTTCCTGCATTCATCAGTTTAAACTGTGTTAATTTAAGCCTGGATTATGACTTTAACTTATTCATTTGTGTGTAATATTATCATACGATCACCGCACAGAGCTCTGATTGGTCAGTCGGCGGGGCTTTTATACGAGTTGATCCCTTATCTGGAACATAACCTGCTGCGGAACAGGTTAGCTGTTCAGCATCAGTTACCATGGTGATCTACCCCTGTAAGAAGAGATCCAGCTTTGTAGTACAGAAAACCCAGGGTTAACCCTGAAGTTACCTCGCTAACACCAAATCCTACTTCGTAGTACAGGCCTCAGGTGTCTCCAGTCTCAGCTGACAGTTGTCCTCACCTGATAGGCCAGTTTGAACTAGAAGGGCGGGCTCTCAGGTTATATTAGGATGTGTGAAGGCAGAGGTTTTCTCCAAAAGAGCAGCACCAGACCTGTGGCGAGCAGAGTGTTTGAAGGCAGAGGAATTTTCCCTCCCTGTCTTTTTATAACAGGTTATATCCACCAACATGGTCTGTCGGGCCCCAAGTCAGTGAACCCAGAATACCTGACTTCAAAGAAGGTGAAGATCCAGAGAGCTACTTAGTTCAGTTTAAGTGGATAGCCAGAACATGGGGGTGGCAGCCAGAGTGGTCACATTATTGACAGGAAAAGCTCTTGAGGCTTATGTTGGAAGAACAAGCAGAATCCTATGAGGCCATTACAGCTGCAGTGTTAATGAAGTTTGGCAGACATTGAGAAGTCTAGACTTGTTATTCCTAAAGAGTATCTTCAAGTAATCCTGCATTTGGGTCATAGTGTTCCATGGGCTGGGCATTTAGGACAGGCCAAGACCTATAACCGCATTGTTCAGCGCTTCTATTGGCCAGGATTAGAGGTACTGGAGTATTGCAAAACATGTCATGACTGCCAGGTGGTAGCCCCCACCAATATTTCAGACCGAGTCCAATTACAACCATTGCCTATCACGAGTGCCTTATGAGAGAATAGCTATGGATATCATTGGTCCACTGCCATAAAGTAGCAATGGACACAAAGTTGTCCCGGTCCTATGTCACTACGAAACCAGATATCCAGATGTCTATCCACTGCGCTCCATTCAGGTCAAACATATAGTTTGATGTTTAGTGGAGTTATTCTCTGGAGTTGGCATCCCTAAAGAGATCTGAACAGATCAAGGCACAAACTTTATGTCACATCTAATGAAGTATTCCCAACTTGGTGTGAAAGGGATAAGAACCGCTCCTTTCCACCCTGAAACTGATGGTCTTGTCGAGTGATTTAAATGGTACCCTGAAACAAATGTTGAGGACATTTGTTGATGATACTGGCAAAGACTGGGAAAAATGGTTGCCTTTCCTTGTGTTTGCATATCGAGAGGTACCCCAGGTGAGAGGCCCTTTGGACATGCTGAAGGAGAACTGGGTGGCTGGTGCGGCAATTTCGGCAACAACCAACATCATCTTCTACATTCTGCAGATGAGAGACAAACTGGAAAGTTGCAGAGGAAAAGTGAAAGAACACATGATGGAAGCTCAACAAAAACAAAAGGTATGGTACAACAAATATGCTCGTGAAAGAGAACTGAAAACTGGACAGAAAGCATTGGTACTGCTCCCTACTGGGCACAGTAAGTTACTGGCTAGGTGGCAAGGCCCCCTATACTGTGACCAGAAAGGTGGACCCAGTAACATATGAAATTTCCTGTCTTGATAAACAAAAGGACAAGCAACTGCTCCATATAAACCTGTTAAAGGAATACCATGAAAGAAATCCCCAGGAAACAGGTGGGGAGCCTGTTCTGATGGTCCAGGATGTCCAGTCTGAAGATGGAGGCTGAGGAAACGGACTTTTGTACAAAGTTTCTTAAAGTTGCTCTACATGATATTCAGAGTATTAATAATGCAGCAAACTATTTTTTTATGTAAAGATAGAGTAGTAATGTCTACCTGAGCGGAGAATGAGTCGCTCTCCCTGTGTGTTCTCATCCGGGCTTCTGCTTTGTTTACATAGCCGGGCTGGCTGCACATGAATTTAGGGCATGTTCGTGCATGTGAGCGTGCCCCACTGACTAGCTCACAGCTTCCGCTCACATACAGCGGTTACAGCTGATGACGCCGTCCCAACCGAAGCACACCCTTCAGTTCAACAATGTTGGCTCTAGCAGCAGTATTGACGTTTTCACTGTTAGCACCGTTAGCGTTAAGAATAAATCCATAAAACCATAATGAAAAAGACAACAGTTAGGTTTCAAATGTTTTTTTTATATTTCAGTAAAATCTACTTTAATACACTTTGAAACAAGAGTACAACAAAATAGAATATACTTCAAATGTTGAATATAGAAACAGTTCAGTCTGAACACAAACATCTTTCTCTCTTCCCTATTTAGATAAAAAATAATAATGATGAAATGTAAGGGCAGGGCCAAAAAGGCAGTAAAAAAATGTATGCTGGCAAATTGACCCTCTGTTTTAAGTAAAGTGACCTGGGATCCACAGTGGTTTTATATTTTTTGCAGCCATTTTGCATAAACTTGTGATTTTCAATGCCTCTTTTTAATAATTAAAATAATTGCTTCTAGATCTCTGAGTTTACATACATTCCTATTTAGATTTTTTTTTGGTTTTTTTGAGACATGGCAGCATGCATCAGCTCCGAGTCGCATTTCTTTGCATTTCCGTGCAGCCAGACTGGGTAAAGTTGTGAAAAGAGCAAACATTTGGGTCAAAAAAATAAAAGAATTGACAATAGCCAAGATCATTTAGTCAAATAAGTCTGAAATTCAAGCCTAGAGATTTTCCTAGACGCTGGAGGACACACTGCAAAGCAATCTGGCCACTGTTCTACAACATGTTGCTGTTTCAATCTATATGAGCATTAAACAGCCTGATAGTGAGAGAGGAACTAATAATAATACAAATATTAGTTCCCCTAGTTTCAATAATACTGTGCTTGGTACAAGGTATCAAAACACAAAATTTCAGCTTACTGTTCAGACAATACATGAAAAAGAAAGTCAAAATTAAAATCTAAGGCTGTTAACTTTAGCTCTGTAAACTGTATATAGTATATATATTTATATATATAAATATGTACATACATGACCATTTTCTGTCTGATATCGTTCCTTCTTAGAGCTTCTCGGAGCTCCACTTTCTCTTACTCTCTTAGCACTCACGTAGCACCACCCACACTTGATCTGCACAGTGATATAAGTAAAAAAGAAAAAGAATAAGTTGCTGGTTTTAACATCTGAAGAGGCTAAATTATAAACAAATGGTCTCTACAAAAGCGTCATTACACCCCCCACTGTGTATTTCTTTTATTTGAAAGTTCACATTTTGGTTAGTTGTAATTATTTGCCTCGTTTTGTAGTGTTTCAGCTTTTTTTTTTTTTTTTGTAACTTCAAGGGTCTTTCCTCCCCCCCCCCCCCCAATTTGAGTCAGTTGTGGCGATCCATTTAGAAGGCATACATTGTAGTGATCAAGGTTGGTCCCTTTACCTTTCCCAACAAGTCCCTTTTTAAAGTCCGTGTGTATTCCTGTGTTGTGGAGCGCAGTTTGAACTCCATACACAGACACTCAGAGAGGTTTCAGTGTGGTTCTGAGGACCGGCTTGGATCGGTAAAGTTCTAGGTAGCAACAGAGAAGATGTGAAGACGGGTTGAGGACTTAAAAACAGGCCTTCAGGAGTCTTTAAAGTCTTACAGACTGCTGCTGGTTATTACACGTGTAAAAATTACGTCAGACATGTACAAACTAACCCTCTGAAATGTGTTGCATTTCAACACTCGGGCTCTTCAGTCTTTATCGTCACGTTGGGCGCTTCCAGTTTGATAACCACCTCGGCGTCCACGGCCTCCGATTGGACGTTCTGGACAGTTTTGGGATTCATCTGGTTCTGCTGGACTGCCACCGGCATCTGCAAAGTTTGGACCTGGACTCCTGCGGCCTTCAGCTTCTCCATCGTGACTCCTCCGGTCGCGGACGCTCCTATCAACAGCTCTGAACCGTTAATGATGCCGCTTATGATCCGAGGGTGTGCCGCCATCGTCTGATTTGCCGTCGATACCGTTACTACCCCAGTTCCGCTACCCGCCTGTGACACGAGCAGAGTCTGTTGTTGCGACTGCGTTGGCATGGTGAGTCTCATCACTTGTGTTCCCGGGGGGATGTTGACGGGTCCCAGGGCCCGGACCGTCAGGGGGCTCCCGAGGAGGCTGATGCCCGCTGGGCAACTCCCGATGCCGTGCTTGTTTGAGCCTATGGAGGCCTGGAGGTGACACTGAGCTAACTGGTGGGCCGGGATTGTGATGATCTTGGCGAGCTGGACAGTGATCTTGTCTCCGTTCTCTGCTGTGGCTGGGACCATGGTGGGGATGGTCTGGATCATAACCTACCCAAAAAAAAAAAAAAGAATCACAAATTAAAAAGAAAAGTTCATGAAAGTTAACAAAACCAAGAATGTTACATGTACACAATTTCTTTGATTGATCTATAAGCCTGTACTGGAATTCTGCAGGGTTCACAAAGTTAAATGTAAGACCTTTTTAATACCAGTTTCACAATCATACAAGTATAAAGTATGATGGAAAACCATTACGGATCATGTGGCCTGGAATTATTCATTAGTATTTCACATTTTCCAGCAGTGTAGAATAACAATTCCCATGGACCCAGATAAACGGCAGAAAATGGATGGATAGAGGAATTAATTAAAAATGATTCATTCAAAAGTTCCTTTCAAGTTTTTGCTAAAAGATTAATGCTATCGGTTAAAAGAAATATTAATAATTATTTATTAAAAAGCTGAGCAAAACGCAGAGGAGCGGCTTGTCCAGAAAAGCTGGTCCACCTCAACAGCCCACCTTAAGAGAGTCTGAGCCGGCGTTGAAAGATACAGGAAGTTGGCTCGGCTCTTGAGCGGAGGAGTTGTAGCATTTATTCACCGATAAATAAACTGTACACACACTGTCTCCTACACTTACGTTCACAGCTATAACGCCACCGACAACACCACACTCACCGCCGCCACACACACGGTCTGTCGGACACTCGCTAAAATTATGCCGCACTGAGAGACCGTATGTGTGTGACGATGGAGAGCACGAAGCCTCCAGCAACGCTTCAGCTGTGAAAGTAGCACAAACACACATGGTTTGTGGGACAGTCGCTATCGTTACACCGGGCTGACAGAGTAACGTTGTTAACGGTTAATAATGGCCATTTTCAAAGGGGTCCCTTGACCTCTGACCTCAAGATATGTGGATGAAAATGGTTTCTGTGGGTACCCACAAGTCTCCCCTTTACAGACATGCCCACTTTATTATAATCACATGCAGTTTGGGGCAAGTCATAGTCAAGTCAGCACACTGACGCACTGACAGCTGTTGTTGCCTGTTGGGCTGCAGTTTGCCATGTACCTGTGAGGGTTTCTGGACAATAATTTGTCATTGTTTTGTGTTGTTAATTGATTTACAATAATAAATATATACATTTGCATAAAGCAAGCATATTTGCCCACTCCCATGTTGATAAGAGTATTAAATACTTGACAAATCTCCCTTTAATGTACATTTTGAAAGGACAAAAATGTGTGATTAATGTGTGATTAAATCGCAATTAACTATTTAAATCGATTGACAGCCTCAGCAAAACTGCTTGTCAGTGAAGGAGTTTCCACATGTACACACCTTCTGTTGCGAGTTGGTGTTACCAGCAGCGCCGATGGCAGAAGCGTTGGTGAGAAGGGTGGTGTGGCCGCCTGCCCCCGTCGTTCCTGTCTGCTGCTGCACGGCCATAGTGGAGATCTTCTGACCCAGTGATGTTGTCACGACTACAGGCACCTGCATCGCCACCCTCACTGTCCTGTAGACGAGAGGTAACACAGAATCTAAAGTCAATACTTACTGTAGGGAAAAGATGTTGCCATTTGCATGAGCATGTGAGGAAAACCCTTTAACTGGCGTTTCTCATCTCTCTGCGGGAGTCTAACCTGGGCCCAGTGGCGGTAGGGATGATAGCCGTGTGAGTCTGCTGACTCCCATCCGATGCTCCTGAAACAGACAATATCCTCGGCATCCCGGTCACCATCGTTGCTGCGCCGCCTCCTGCCAACGTCTTGCTGCCTGTGGCGACGGTAGCGTGGACCACGTGGGCCCTGTTCCCGCCCCGCAGGATGTTGGGCTTCTTGGAGGATGACAGCTCGGTCGCCTGCAGCAGCATGTCTGACGGAGGCAGTACGCGCTCGAAGGACATGGTCTCGGAGCCGATCAGGTCGTCGGGGGAGGGCATGTCTGCCTTGTCGTCGTCGATGATGACGATGTTTTTGGGCATGTCTTTGAACTGGTAAACCAGCCGCTGGCCCTCCACCTTGGCGAGGATGCCGCGCTGGTAGTAATATCTGAGGGAAAAGGATACCCAGGAGTTATGATGCTGCTTCCTAAAAAAACACCCCCACCCCCCCATACACACACACACACACACACACACAGCTCACCTGAGTGCCCGTCCCATGGTCTCATAGTTCATGTCTGGCTTGTTCTTGTGTTTGCCCCACAGCCTGGACACAGCCTTTGAGTCGACCAGTTTGAAGATGCCCTTCTCCCTCTGAGTCCACTTGATGAACTTGGGACAGGTGTTCTTGTTCTGGAGGAGGTCCAACAGGAACTCCCACAGGTAGGTGGTGCTTCCTGCTGGAAATCAAGCAAATTGAATGCACTGCTAAATACTGTATATATAATCCATATTTATCAGTGCTTTACACATTACCATGGCAACAGATTTATGTCTACATCCATGTTAATTATAGCCAGTAACGTTAGCAGTGTTTGGTACCTTTCCCTTCTCTTGGTTTCTTCTTGATGCCAAGGTCCAGAGAGCCGTTGGAAATAGCCGACTGGTGAGTCTTTGGCTTTCGTCCAGCTATGACAAGGAAACATTTCAAATAGGACTCAATCATTTGCTTTAAAAACCTGCAGTAAGCAGAATGTTTTTGGCATCATTGGGCAAAAATGCCATAATAACCTTTCAGCATATTGTAATTCAAGAGTTCTGAGATAAAACTAGACTTCTGCACCTCCTCATGGCTCTGTTTACAGGCTTTAAAAAATGTATTGGCTGTTCATTCAACAGAGGCAGCTGTCACGAATTCTGATCAAACGGTCAAACTAGGCAGCGCTGATCAAATATGAATCAATATTCTGTTACTGTAATGTCTATTTCTCTCCTCAAATGTTTTCAGAATCATCTTGTAGTGTACTGTTTAGCTGTAAAATGAGAAAGTTTGCTCTGGCTTGTGGGCGGTGCTTGGTATTTCCTCAACTGATCTCAACATGGCTGCCGGGTCACAAACTTTTTCATTTTACAGCGAAACAGTACACTACAAGATGTTTTTCTGAAAACATTTGAGGCGAGAAATAGGCATTACAGTAACAGAATATTGATTCATATTTGATCAGCTCTGCCTAGGAGCACCGGAGGACACAGAGGAACATGATTTTTTTTTTACCCGTCTGGATATAGGGAGCGTTTTATAAAAAATAACTTTTTTTTAAAATCATATTTGCTCCAATCCTCTCTACTGCTGCTTTAATGCCTGAATCACTGACTTGTGAGGTTGAATTTAGATCCAACTGTAAGATTGTACCAGTAGATGGAGCTCTTGGGTAAACCCAATAATCAACAGTGTAACTCAAGGTTGTGGTTTGAGGTTTGTGGCCTGGCTTGTGAAGTAAGGTTAATCACAGAGCCGCCAGATGTTTTCCATTTAAAACTTTGCGTTTTTCCAAAGCTTAACTCCCTACAATACGGTGCCGATAGTGGGTCTACGGCTTTTGAATGGTTTTCCACAGCTTTGGACTACTGGGGGTTTCACTCTCCTCACTTAAGAGATGAATTCTGTGTTGGCACAAACTGTAAGCTCTTTCAGTCTACCTCTCCTCTTCCTGACAGGCTCGTGGCCTGGCTCTGGTTCTTCAAGCAGGGTGACCATCTCCTCGTCTTCCTCCTCGCAGCACTCCTCTGTCGATATCTCCACCTCCGTCTCCGTAATCATGTCGGGACGCATGGCGGCGTGAAGGAAGTCTGGCGTCACTGTGCAGGGCGGGATGAAAGCTTCTGGATGGAGGAATTAAAGAGGGAAAAGCTCAACTTTAGGAAATATTTAAGCTGGACTACATTACTTTCTGCATGTTCAAACTACAGCAAAGATAACAGACCAACCACAAATTAGTACTTTACTCCACCTTACAGATGAATACAATTATGTTGAGTTAATTATGAAACATTACAAGCATCAGTTTCAAGTGTAAACATTTCTAAATTGTGTTTTGGGGTGTTATTAGATAGCATGTGTTACCTGGGCTGCGGTCTTCTCTGAGACTGGAAGGTGAATCCATGCGTAGCAGAGCCTCTGCAGCCTCAATGGTCTTGTCAGAGCAGTGAATACTGGTGCCATGGACAGAAGCCTCCACTGAAACACACACACAGAATCAATTAGTAAATAGTTTAGGGAAAATAAAGTTACTGGTTGATCCCAGTAGAAGTAGTTGCTTTCCCATATCTAAGCTAAGAACACAATATCTATATATTAATGGTTAACTTAATAAATTCCCAAAGGAAAAATAATAAAATACTACCACCAACTATCACACTTGTAACACAGTGCTGCATATGCAGTACACAAAATAAAGCTATATGGCGCCCCCTAGTGAAAAGACAAATTGCTAAAAAATGATCTGGCAATTTCAGTAAACAACAATTCACTGTTATCCAGACACAGTCTGTCTCGATGTAAAGGACACAGTAGGGAATATCTTCATTATTGTTCCTCTTTGTTTCTGTTAGACTAGTTATGACACTTTTTACACTGCACCTTTAGCTTTTGTTTGAAGTTTACTGAAGAATGTCATCCTTATTTACTATCTCAAATATGGCAAGACATGTCACACAAAAAAAGACAATGCTGTTTAAATAAAAAAATTTTTTAAATGGGAATCAGCCTGAAGGAAATGGTACGTGGCCCCATCTGGGACCCTGAGAAGGAACCCAGGGCACCTGCTGTTAGTGTCAATCACTGGTGGGAGACGAGATCGCGTTACACCCAGCCCTGTCCATGTTTGGCTATCTCACTGAGGCGACAGGCACGGCATAGGGGAGAAATGGGCTATCTTTAGATTGTCCCAACTCATTCGAATCCCTCGCACAAACAAACAGGACATGCTGGTAGCCATCCAGGCAGAGACCCTATAGCTTACCCTTGAAACCAGGCAGCTGTGCTGTAATATTACCACCACAAAGGTGTGAGGTCGGAGAGCTGCAGCTCGGCTTGACCTACATAACTACATATAGACACTTTGGTCATTTCTAGTCTGTCCAGAATTGTAGGATTTGGATTTATCCTTTAATAATTGAATATTAATAAAAAATACAAACAGAGCATTGTGTAACAAATGTGCAGTATGTGTGGGCAGCATATAATAATAAAAGTATTGGATTATTTTCACAACTTATCTATTATGAACCTATACTACTAGGTATAACGGCGCCAAGAATAGCAGCAAGTCCGACAGAAAGTAGTGCAGCCTGTGATGACTTCCGTGTTTACAGTCCTCATCCTTTCCCTCCACTTCTCTTCGAAGAAGCTCACAAATCCTCCTGTCACTCAACCACCCGCCTCGCCTCCTATTGGCTCGTTCTCACACTAACAGCCCGCCCCTGCTTGAATCTGATTGGACTGCTGCTGATGTCATAACCCAGTGCTTCACGCTTATTGGACTAACGGGCACGTCACTCAACCAGCACACCACGCCCGTATCCGTACACACAATGCTTCCGCCATCGAAATAAGACACAAATACTTTCAAATTTGCGTAAAAAACCTAAAACCCAGAGTTGGAAACGACGCGGTGTTTTCACAATACATAGCTCATTAACATAAACTGTTAAAAGGCCAGTGAAATGACATAAAAACAGTGTATTTTGCAGGTCAGTGTGGAAGTGGAGCCGCACTGGAAACAACTAGAGGAGAAGAAAGCGAGCCGAGCCGAGCCAGGCCGTCCCACGCCGCTACCAGCGGCTGCATAGCAACCAGAGCGGAAACAACTAAGATATAAAAACCTCTCATTAGAGCTGTGTAAAATGAGCCGACTGTGCACAATACCTACAATAAACACAAATACAACCCTATTAGTGTCCAGGTGTAGGGATACTCAGGGACAATGTGCGGAGACTAGTACTGCTGCACACAATGTCCTCTAAACGAGCAAACTTAGTGAAATACGACCACATAACAACACCAGAGGTGATATCTGTGTGTGGATCAGGTTTAAGCCAGTAAAAATAAACCCACATGTCCTTCCGCCCTCAGACAGCGTGGCAGAGACGTAGGACAGACAACATCTCTCCACTTCCTGGTTGTGCAGAGCCCGAGCTGCAGACCGTTATTATAACTCCCGCTGCGGAGGAAACATCCTGCTCCTACATGCAAAACACACTCCGTGCAGATACCGAGCTATTCCTGCACACTAGCAAGCTCTGCGGAAGTTTTGCACGTCTTAAATCGGTTGTGTAAACCGCGTAGCAACGCCACCATGCAGGGCTGCTACCAAGGTGATCACTTCCTGATCCTCCTCCTCCATTACTTCACTACACTACTCAGTGAGGCGCAGCGGTCGAGGGTAAAAACACAACCCCTGCGTTAACATTAAGCTCTCGGATTGTACTAAGTATATATAGGTTGTGTTACCGGCTCTGATGAGTAGGTCGAGCTGGTTTGCGTGCCCCTCATGCTGCGAAGTCGCCATGTTTTTCCCCCTTGCTGCAGATTCACATTGACTGACTTCTCACTCAATTGTATAGGAAGCTACTAGCTCAGATCACTCCGCCGCTAATGGGAAATCTCCTCGAATTCAACGAGACGCACTACTACGGGCGGCAGAAAAGATATCCCTCCGCGCAGCCCGACACAGGAAATCCTTCCTTCGCCCTCCCTCAATTTGCGTAGTGACTACGTCATATAAAGCTGTACTGTAAAAAAACGGTTCTAAAATTAACTCATAAATAAATCAAATTATTACAAATCAAGTTTGCACAACGAATTTACTGATACGAATAGTAAACTTCTACACAAATATAAATATGTAATAATGATTCTCTTGGCAAGCAGTAAGAAAGCAATAACTCCAAAGTGGATGCAGACTGATCCTCCAACATTAGACCAATGGCGGGGTATTGTAAATTAAATATATTGTATGGAAAGACTCACATTTATTTTAAGGCTTAAATTGGAAAAAAGCATTGAGTACTGGGAAAAATGGATTGTATATTTACACCGTTGATTGAAGTGTGACATTGTATATTAAGATGTATTTACAAAAATGTACTGTGATCTGACATTGTAACACCCACGATGACCTCATGTTCTTTGTTCTCAAATAAAAGTTTTAAACAATGGTAAACTTCAACAAGACAGTACATCTAACCCATTTCAGTTTAAATCAATGAACACCAGGTTTTATAATGACTGACTACATTGTTTGTTGCTCTGTTTTAACTATAGATTAGAATTACTTCACAGCGTGTGTTTTGCTGTTTTTTGTTTTTAATTGTAGTATTTCTGTACAAGCCAAATAACAGTCCAATAAATGAATTAATCTATTACAGTATATGTCATTATTATTTCCATCATTTAAATGGCTTCTTTTGCAATACTTAAATGCCTTTGAGGAATATACAGTAAATTTATGGAGGGCGAAGATTGAAATTATGTAAAATAAAATATTATCGGTCAACGCTAACTAAATAACAATTAAAGTGCAAATCATCATTAACATTTTTTTTTACAAAATATTCTTTAGGTTTGCTATAAATTTCTGTGAAATATAACATTAGTGTGTTGCCCAAACAGAATTAGAAATGTCACAATACATGACCCAAACCCTTAAGGTAAACTCTTACATTTCAGTTGACAACTACAGTATACAGAATTGTTAACTACTAATGTGCTTCACATGCAGCTAGCATTGTATAGTGGACGTGTGGCATCTACATTTACAGCATTTTCAAGCTTTTTTTTTTATCAGTGCACCTGTTTTTTTGTTAGGTCAGTTGTCATTGTCTTTTTGTCTCTATGAGATTATACAGACAACGCAATAAATTACACAACAAAACAACAATCATGTATTTACAGTGGGCCATTTTGAACACTCTACTGTAGTTTCTTCAACGAAGGGTCACTATCCATGGCATTACTATTACATTTTCAGTTTTCTTCTGCTTGAGACAGCACGTTTTATATTTGGAACCAGGCTTAAAAATAGATTCATCGCAAAATAATCACACATTTTTTTATCTGTTCAAAATATACCTTAAAAGAAAGATTTGTCAAGTATTTAATACTCTTATCAACATGGGAGTGTACAAAAAATGCCCACAAGGTGGCGGTGTGTGAACACAGAGGCCTGTAACCCTCACAGCCTACTTTAACAGACCGTGACAAAGATGAAGCATTTCAGCCCAACCACAATAAACAGAAGCAACCCTTTGTAAGCTTGAATATATAAAAGCGATGTGTGGACCTTGAATCTAGATTCAGGTGAACTCACAACATTTTCATTACATACCCTAACCTCTATAATATACCAAAAAACATTTGAAAAAATGTACTACAGGCACACCACAAAAACAATACTTTAAAAACGTCGGAGAAGTTACTTTCCAAGATTTTAGCGTCTAGACTGGAAGGTTTTTTACCAAAACTTATTCACCCAGACAAAGTGGGTTTCATTAAAAATAGGATAACATCGCAAGTTACTTCATCTCATGTGACGAGCTGGAAATGATGCGGACGCAACTGTAGCTTTCTCACTTGATGCTGAGAAAGCATTTGACAGGGTAGAGTGACCTCTTCCTGACAAAGTTATAAAATTATCAATAGAACTTAGTGGACCCCAAGTACAATGGCAAGGCTAGCACTCGGAAGCTCTGACTCGTGTTGGAGATGTGATACCACTTGTGGCACTCTTTTATTTTATAAGCTGATGGATAGGCAAGATAGTTACATGAAAATATGGGGCCCTTTTGTTACGGTAACCTGATGTGCTGAAGAGTTCCACCCTTTCCAATTAATTAAAAACATAAAAATATAATAATGTGATGTACTATATGACATGTATAACTTCTGGTACTATTTTCTTCACATAATATGGTGTACTATTCGGTACATACAGCATATCTTGTAGAATGTATACTATATATATATATATAACGCTCTACCTCTGTTATATTCCCTTCCCTTCCCAATATTCTATTGTCCTTGTTTCTTGTCTTTAATCCGTCTTAAGGCCTTTTCACACCGGGGACGAAAACGAAAAAATGAAATGAAATGAACAAAGTGAAATATTTTTTGCCGTTCAAACCTTTCTCACCAAGGCAGATAATA
The DNA here is from genome assembly GCF_043250625.1 of Sebastes fasciatus. Taxonomy (NCBI): domain Eukaryota; kingdom Metazoa; phylum Chordata; class Actinopteri; order Perciformes; family Sebastidae; genus Sebastes; species Sebastes fasciatus. Next base: position 7,807,590 of record NC_133797.1, on the reverse strand, counting down.
TTTTAATTCCGTGCACTTCCCCCAAAATTACAGTTTTGCACTGTCACACAATTATCAATGCTTAAGTTGTTTTTACTTTAATAAACCCACACTCAACTCTACGCACTGGAGACGGGCTCGTTATCATTCCAAGTGTGCAGGTCTGTGTAGAAATTTTAGACCCAACAAAAACACAAAACAAATACGAAAGTTTCGAATTCGGGGTGGATAGGCTCATAGAGATACAGTAGATGGATTTGAATTTTTAAATTGACCTGATTTATTCACAAAAATTATTTGCGTTTGGTCTGAAAAGACCTTCAGGTGTAGTTTGCTGTGATACTTTGATATTTGGATATGTATATTTTACAGGCTATGTATGTATTTTTTTTTTGTTTGAAAAAAAGATTTTAGAAGGTGTAATTTCAAAGAATGACTGAATTTTGACTTGGTGGTTTCAATACTAGGACAGAGTAAGGGAAAAATCAACTAAATCATTGGATTTAGATAATTTAATGGTCTGCCTCCAAAGAAGGAGAGCCACCAACGAGCCGCTGCAGCGAGGCAGCTGCTCCAAGGGCGACCGCACAGCAGACAGATACAGCGAGGGGAAACCGGTCTGTAGAGCTGGCATATTTTCACATCTTACTTGGTGAATTAAGGATTTACTTTGACCAAACCAGAGTCGCTGCTTGGTGGAACAGTGGAAAGACTAAGATGTGTTTGGTCAGTTTTATTTTGTTTCTGTCCAGTTTGAATGAAGTGTGTTTTATGATGAGTTGGCCCTATTTTCTGGGGAGTTAGGTGGTCTGTGAGGTATTTTTTTTTGATTGGGTAAGTGGTCCTTGGTCTGAAAAAGTTTGAGAAACACGGTTCTACACAATCATACACAATTCAAAAAATAAACATGTTATGATAGGCATTTCATTTTCGCGCAATTTGAGCAATATACCCGTGTGTGCCAGTTGTAATACAAACTGTCGCGGGTAAATAATAATCTATCACGGCATTGAAAATGTTTTAGAAAAAAGTGTCATTATCAACCACATGCACTTGTCGCCTTCCGCGGCATGATATCAGTTATTTTTTCTACCAGTTGGAAACCGTCAAAGGGCAAACAGTATTAATGGAGTATTAATTAGCCAGGCCGGCAGTATTAGCCGGCCTGGCTGCGTCAACGAAGCGTGGGAAAGTTCATTCTCTGCTCAGGTAGACATTACTCCTCTTTACATAGCAATTACTTGTTTGCTGCTATATTAATGCTCTGGACATAGAATTTAGATCCTTAAACTTCTGTAATTAAAAGTCCCAGTCAAAATGACTTTGGCCCATCCAAAATTGAAATCCTGGCGCTGTGCCTGTAACACCGTCTTATTTTGCCTGTGACTCACAGACCTAACACCGCATGTGTGCTGCAGGTGTAGCCAGTAAAAAGATACATTCCACAGCACATCCACTCCACCTTCAATGTAGCCAAACCGTTATAAAAAGTATCCTATATTCGATTGCTCATTACTTGCATCATCTTTTTCTCATTGTCTTTGAAGATTTTACCAATTATGTTTGAAACATTATTTTGGATGAATCAATGGACAAATTTGTACTTGACAGTGTCACTAACATGCGGGATAAGAGGGCGCGCTTTGCCTGGAGCAGATGACCGTATGAAGAAATCCGGCACAACTCACGTAAGCTTGTAGCCAAAGTAGAAAAAAGCGTTGGAAACAGAAGCCAGTCTGAAGCCTGATGTTTTTGCACACAGGAAATACATATGTTTACCTCATTATTTGACACTTTGGCCACATTAAATATGAACAGCCGACATTGTAACGCTATATATATATATATGACAGAAAATAAGGAAAAGCATAATAGGTCCCTTTTAAGTTAAATTTCTGCTAAATACAGGAAGATTTATGTCTCACCTGCCTCCCCTTCTGTCTCCACCTCCTGCTCATCGCCCACTTCCTGCATCAGGTAGGCCTCGTCATTATACACGAACACCTGGGCTGAGTAACCTTGCTCATCGGCCAGGCTGGCGCCGGGTACCTCCTCCACTATGACTGCTGGGTAGTTGTCAGCATCCTCTCTGTCCTGTACTTCTTCATAGGCCTCCTCAGCTTCACACTCACCTTCTACCTCTCCTTCACACTCCAGGTCCACCTCACACTCTCCCTCCTGCAGGGAAAAGGGATCGGGGGAAGAAAGAGAGCAATTTCAATAAGAGAAAAAGACAGATATGAAAGAAGAAGGCAATATTCTGTTGTGAACTGCAGTTGCAGTGTTACTCCTGCTTGTGTCTGACCCACCTGCTGGGCGTCCTCCTCCTCTTCTGCTGTGACATACTCCACCACCGTCCCACCAGTGTCGACCAGGACCACTGAGGTCATGACTCATGCTCCTCAGGGATCAGCAAACACAGCCAGTGATCAGCCACAGCACCTCTGTCTGGTGGACTCCACCAGTTTGGTGAATAAAGCCCCCTGGAGAGAGAAGATACACTTAATAAACAAAACGTTGTTTAAAACAATAAAGTCTGTGATGCAGATTTTGTCAAAAGTGAGTTTTATGGTGAGTTTGATGATGACAAACACACACAGCGGGCTGTGGCTTCGTATTTACCCAGTGCTCGAAGTGGGCCGGTACTCACCGGGACGCCGTACCAGCACTTCTACATTTTACTCTTTGGCGTATTGTGCCCTTTTCTTACGTACCGGAACTTCTCAAAAGCTATCAAATTCCCTGGAGATTCATAATCATACGGCACAGCGCCAGCGTTTTTGCACCGCCCCTCATACGCCGTATGAACATAAAAAATGTGTAAACAATGTGGAGAGCATCTGGACGAGCACGGGGGAGGGGGTCGGTGAAAACAACGCTGCTGTAATTTGTTGATACAATACATCCTTCACATCCTTTTTGTAAAATAATTAGTGATAACTAATAATATAATATAATAATAATAACTTTTTGAAGTTGTAAGTATAATTAATGGAACATTACTTAAAATGTAAACGTTTTCTGAATCAGCTCTTTTGATTTACAGATGATTTTACAGGGCAAACATTTCCAGAAGAGTTCAATGTTCAGACAAACGCTGTGATATGTGTAAATAATAAAATCATTATTCAACTATAGTACGTTTCTGGAGTTATCTACAGTAATAATAATGGTCCAAAATTATGTCAAATTGCATAGTTTTAAGTCAAAATCCGTAAAATGTTCTTGGGGGAGAAATCCAAAACCCAATAAAAAAGTTTTGTTGGAACATTGGCCAGTCTTCACTGCTCACTGTACAATTCTTTACACAATAAGAAAATCACCAGATCTTCATCTGTCCCAACTGTAGACTCAGACCTCATAAAAGGCCGGCATCTCTTGTATCTCTTCCATCTCTTTCCTTCTAGCTTTGGTGTGCAGGAAGTGCCTGTCTGCTGCTATTACAGGAAGAAATGCACTGACAGGAAGCCAAGTCAGTCCCTTGAACACGCACACGGTGTCCAGTGGAAGATGTAGGAAGGGCAGACTGGAGCCATGGTAACAGTTGCTAAGAACCACAGGACTCTCAGTCCTGCAGTCATGCTGCTCTGCGGGGTGACAACAGGATACAAGACAAAGGGAACGCAGGAGGGAGCATGGAGAGGCAGACAGTTATGACACAAACTGCATGAACTGATGCTCCACCTACTCTGACTTTACGCACTTTTAAAAGGGCTGACTTGGCAACTGACCTAATGGGAGTTGATATATTATTATACTGGTGGGTCTTTACAACATCATCCATCCTTGGAACAGCAGTGTTTGTGGGACAAGGCAGATATTCCATAGTATGGAGGGTGGTGTCTTTTTTGTTGGCCTTTCCAAAATCAAAAACGCCATGACAAAAGTGTGTTTTGTCTGCTCTTATAGTAAGCTACAAACATCAGCATGTTCAGGTAACTATCTTACTACAGATTATGTTAAAAAAACAACTATACTATATCAGAGGGTGACATTAGCTCTGTCCTGCTCTTTATTAGGGATGGGTTATGATTTCACAAATTAATCACACATTTTTTTTATCTGTTCAAAATGTGTTAAAAACCTCAAAGGGAAATTTGTTAATATTCTTATCAACACAGGAGTGGGAAAATATGTTTGCTTTATGCAAATGTATGAATATATTTATGACTGGAAAACAATTAACAACACAAAACAATGACAAGTATTGTCCAGAAACCCTCACAGGTACTGCGTTTAACATTAAAAAATGCCTGTATCTTCACTCAAGCTTTAAAACTGAGCCCGCTACAACCTAAAAATTGCAGGTTGCGTTAATGCGTTAAAGAAATTAGTGGCATTAAAACTAATCTGCGTTCACGCGCTAATATCGCGTTAACTTTAACAGCCCTATTTTCAACATCGACAAGGTCCCAAACAGAACAAACTCCATACTCCTCATCAACCACAGCACATCTCCACACTTGTACAGCCAAGGCAGCCAACCCTCTAATTAAAGATAATCCTACGCAAAATTCTTCTGTACACACAAAGACAAGGATTAGAAATAACTTTTTTCTCACAGACACCTTTTCCACATTTTCCAGTGCAAAAGTAATGACTCATTCCCCTCAGTTTTTCCTCATCCAATGAGAGGGTTGTACTGTAAAGGACAGAGGGTGTCGTATCCTGTACAGATTGTAAAGCGCCATGAGGCAAATTTGTGATTTGTGAAATTGGGCTATACCAATAAATTGACACATTTCAAAATAGCCAGAACACAATGTAAAATCCATGCATGATCCAGGGCGTTTGTAATTCTGTACAGACCTACTGACCATGCAACGTCCTCTAACATGGTGTGTATGAGGACATGCTCGGTTACTCTGATTGCTGTATAATGGATGAGCCATGCTGTGCTGGTGTTCCCTCCGCTGCTGAGACCAACAAGCTATCAGCTCGGATGGAAATCCTCCGTTCAATTATTCAACAGCATAGAGCAGACACTCGTCTTCAGAGGGTTATATGTTCTGTTTTGGAGGTGCTAGGTTCCTTCAGATTTGCAGCATGCATGCAGGGGTATTGTTTTTCAATAACCATGTGACACATCCACAGGTCTCCGAGAAGGGCATCTAACTAACATGTGCTGCTCCAGAGTCCCAGGATGTCAGGACAGAGTACTTCATACTTTATACTACCAGTTTCATTTTCTGATGTTAAAGGAAGTCGACTCCCTCCGATCTCTATTTCTTATCATCCTTCCATTCTAAGTTTGTTTGAATACTTCATGCTTCACTTGTTGTTTCATTGCCAGGAATCTGGCACTAAAACAGGCTGACCAAAGAAAGGTGTGTGCATGTGCTACACTATGTGCCGTTATTTGGCTGTTAAGCTATGCTAGCTTATGTAAACTCATGGAGGAGAACCACCGACCTGCTCTACCCTCTGAGTCACAGTGAGTCATTTCATTAGCAAGTCAGAAAAGGGATTGGGTGAAAGGGGAGGGTCAATGTGCAGAGTCCTGTATGATTTCACTTGGTCAACAGAATGATCTGGCCCTAAAATGACAACAAATACGTCAGTACAGCAATAACCTCATTGCAGTGCTGTGTATCTTCTTTCTCTCTCTAAAGCTATTCCTTTTATTTTTTTCTCTCTTGGTTTCCTTGTATCCTTTCTTTAATTTCACCTACTAAGATATTGAGAACATCCATCTAAGTGGACAAATACAGACCCTCCCAACAACGCAGAGTCATACGGAATATGAAATATGCAAACTGCAGGCAGAGATGCAAAATGGGTAAATCACATGCACACACAACTTTGTACTTCTGTCTTTGTGAGACATTAATTGACATAATACATTCCCTAGCCCCTTACACTAACCTTAGCCACCACAACTAAATGCCTTACCCCAACCCTTACCCTAGGGCTGGGCTCTCGTCACATTCAGTTAGGATATGGACACCATAATCTCATTGAGACACACGGTCTCATTCCCAAGAAAGACCTGATAAAACTTGGTGGCCACAGAAGGCCACCTACAGGGGATATTAGGGCTGGGCAATATGGAGAAAATCAAATATCACGATATTTGACCCAATACCTCGATATCGATATTGCGACGATATTGTAGGGTTGACTATTGGTGCTTTCCCAAAATATTTACGCAATGAGATTTTTGATAATCATCAGTAGTGTGGATATAATGACTAAGTGGGTATAGGTAAATAACAGAACAGCTAGAACAGTCTGGTAAGTTCAGAAAATTATATCACGTTACTGTAATGCAGCCTTTAAAACCAGGAAAAGACTAAACTTATGCCATATTACGATATCCAAAAATCTACGACGATATCTAGACTCATATCACGATATCAATATAATATCGATGTATTGCCCAGCCCTACCTTAAGGTCTGTCCCAAAGTGAGGACCGGCCAAATTGTCCTCACTTTACAATGATGTCCTCACTCTGAAGGTCTAAAACTAAAACTAAAACTGAAATTGGTCCTCACAAAGATCCCCCCCCCCCACCACCCCACCCACACACACAAATCAAACAAGATCTGTTAGGTGTCGAGTCTCTCAAGCAGGACTTGCAGGTTAAATTGATTCAAACAAGTATTACAGGACCTGCTGGCCGACTGCGAACACGTGGCTGCCTTGTCTCTACTGAGCTCAAACAGATATGAGTCAATGAGACGTTGCATTATTACCATTGCAACAAACTACTTCATTCAGAAACTAACAGCAGATACTCGTCACGTTAAAAGGAAAGGAATTAATCATTTTAAAAAGTCAAAAGCAGTCACTGTGACCTCATTTTGGTATTTCAGGAATTGAAAATATTTCTGCTGCAAAGTCAAGTCATTGTATAAGAGCTACAGCTACACGTCTCACTGTAAATGCGTCATAATTCAGTTCGCTTTTAACCTTTGATCACCAGGGTGGAAACACACGAGACGCTTGATTCTTTAACAAATGTTGTTTGGGTTCATGGGGAGTCAGTAGCAGTCTCGAGACTTAATCAAGACTCACAGACAAAAACGCTCAAGATAAAATACAGCAGAGTCATCCTGGCAGGCCAACTTTCCCCATTATGAAATCCCAACAAAACTAAAAAAGGAAAAGAGTCCAAACTTGCCTCGCCGCAGAAATGTTGACCTGAGTCAAAATGCAGGCTTGCATCTTCACACGGCTGCTGTTTCAAAATCCACAAAGAGTCGAAAGAATGAGAGTGGTGCTTTCTTGTCGTGGTAAGAGAAAGCAATGGGACTTTTTTCTGCACCTTTCTCTCTCTCTCTCTCCGCCTGTCTCTGACTCTCTCCCACGTCTCCTCTCTGTCTGACATCCATCCATCCATCCACCTGGCCGTCCATCTCCTCTCTGTGCCTGCATGCTCGCTGTCTGCCTGTTCCCTGGATGGAAGGAACCTCTCAGAGCGAGTCAGCACTTCTCAGACCCTCCCTACCCTGAGCTCAGATCACATGACAAGGGTGGAACATTCACACACACACACACGCACACACACACAGTCACATGATCTTTCAACAACAGTGCTTTTGTTCCAAGTAACTGGGGCAGCTGGTAAAGAAACAACGCCCTGCCTTGTGCCCTTCCCTCTACCAAACACATATTCACAACGATGACACAACGACCAAATACACGGCAAGCATGACCTCAGGATTTGCTTGACATCCACCCAACCCACACACACACATTTATGCAAACACAGGCAAGTTCCACTATAATGCAGTTGCTATGATGATATGGTCATAAGGAAGTTGTGTATAAATACTCTGCAGTGTTATAGTGTCTGGTGTAAGCCTGAAACTGTCAGTTTGTTCTACAATACAAATTCGTCTAGCCTAATATCTCAACATTGAGATGCTTAAGAGGGGTGGGGGAAATGGCAGCTATTTTAACTATGCTCTCACATAACCAACACCAACACATAAAATGTACTAGATTACATCTTTGAGCCTTTAACATTACGTTTAGTGCTGAAACAACTAGTCCATTAATCGATTACCTGATCGACCGAAAATGATTTGCCGACTACTTTGATAACCGATTCGTCCTTTAAGTCCTTTATCAAGCAAAAATGCCGGATACATGCAGTATGAAGCCTTTCAGACGTGAGGATTTCTCTTTTTCTCTGTCATTGTAAATGAATGAGCTGAACTTCTTATTTCGTCAAACCTCTTTGCAGAAGTTCCAGTGGAAATCATTAGGAGGCAGCCCTGGATGGATGGACGAGTTATGAGGGTTTACAAAAAGTAAGACAATAAAATAATAAAAATAGAAATAGAAATAAAAGTTCTAACTGGCCACGAGCGATACATAATACATTGATAAAACTACTAATGCCAATCAAATCAAAGCAAATCTTTAAATAAAAATACAATAATTTATTTCCTAATCATTTGAATTGTGCGTTTTTATGCCAAAAAGATACCGTATCTTTTGGAGTGCACTAAGAGACTGAAAGAATAAAGAACTTTAGTTTTTAAATACGTTCACATTTTGGCCACCAAAAATGTACTTGTATTGGCCACCAAATTTAGGGGCTTGGTGTCCCGTCAGGCCAGTGCTTAAAGATATTTGCGTCTATCCCTGGCCTCCCAATGATTACATTCCCGTCTACTCAACTCTACTAAAAACACAGTAGAAGCCTCTAACTGTAGTATGCAAACCCAACATTTGCGGTTTACTGATATCACACCCCACTTCCCCAATCAGCCATCTCTGTAGTTCCAATCTTTGCGTTCAGTGTCTGTATCTAGTCTTTTCCTAACAGGCCTCTTGTGGTTTGGCCCCATTACAGAACATTCAGCAGAAACCTTCAGACAGCAGTTCATACCAGTTGAGCAAAAGGCAGGCTGGTCAATCATTTAACAGCACAAAGCACAGACACTTCAGTACAGCTCACACTCGACAGAGCAGGTCCAACAACACTACCTCACCACCCACAATCAAAACTGCCACTAAAACATAAAGAAAGAAAAGAATACTGTGCTACATCAGGACATTACATGATGCTAATTTACAGTGTCATCAACGATAGGTACTGAGGCAGATGGCGGTGCTGAGGATTGTAAAATGTAAGGGAAATTATTAAATGTTTAGTCTTTTTTCTAGGGCTATCAAAGTTAATGTGATAGTAACCCAAATTCTTTTTAACCCCACAAATTTCTTTAACGCATTAACTGAACTGGCAATTTTTAGGTTGTAGCGGCCTCAGTTTTAAAGCTAGAGTGAAGATCAGATGGCATCATATGAAACTAGAAAAACCTAAGGAATTCATTGATACCAATCATGTCATACTGTTTGTCGGGAAGGAGGCTAAATAACGCTCCAAACTTACGCTAAATTTTGGCGAGGAAAAACGGGCATGGCCATTTTCAAAGGAGTCCCTTGACCTCTGACCTCAAGATATGTGAATGACAATGGGTCCTCCCCTTTACAAACATGCCCCTGTCAAGTCATTATCAAATCAGCACACTGACACACTGACACACTGACAGCTGTTGTTGCCTGTTGGACTTAAGTTTGCCATGTTATGATTTGAGCATATTTTTTACTCTAAATGCAGTACCTGTGAGGGTTTCTGAATAATATTTGTCATTGTTTTGTGTTGTTAATTTATTTTCTAATAATAAATATATACATATATTTGCATAAAGCAGCTCTCATTTTAAGGTACATTTTGAACAGATAAAAAATGTGAGATTAATTTGCGATTAACAACGATTAACTACGGACAATCATGAGAATAATCTTGATTAAATATTTTAATCGATTGACAGTCCTAGTTTTTTCATCCATCAAGCACAAGTTGAAAGTTTGATTTTGTATTTTAAACAATTGCTTGATTATGATTAGCTGCATTTTTGACATTTTGTACACTAAATAATTAGCAGTTAAGTCATCACAAAAAAACTATAGTTTTTGTTTACTTCCCAACCCCAAATATCACAAATCACACTTTCCAAATAAACAAAACTATATGAATGTCAAAAAGTGGTATAAGGAGGGAAGTAAATCCTTAAATTGGTTATTATCTATATGAATTATTCAACAAGCAATGAGAAAATGTAAAAAGCTACTAACAAGTCTTACAGAGTTAACAGCTTGCCATAAGCATCAATGGCCTACTTCTCACCACCTGATGCTACAGCACACTGCAGGGTTACAATAACAAGCCCTCACTTGCTCTCCTACAAAGCCAATGTAGTTTCAGTGTGTTGACACAAAGCTTTGTTTGCCTGTTAGCAATGCCTCTGACACATAAACAGCAGTGACTTGCTTATTTGCTTGTATTTTGACATAATATGCTATGGTCCAACCACTAATGAATCATATTTACCTCTGTACTCTGTGAATAGTATTAACTTGAACCTATAGGTCCTGTGTTGTGTGTTGGGTTGTGTCTTGAATATTGTTGTGTTTTTGTTGCTGTCATTGTTGGTAAAGACTGTAATGTGATTGTGTACTGAAATGTAGCAGTTCAAAGTGATTTAAGTGGACTCCAGGAAGAATAGCTGGGCTTCAGCTACAGCTAATGGAGATCCCAATAAAAGATAAAGTGACGTTAGATCCAAAACCATAGTTAGTTAAGCTCACACTGTTGGCTGGCCGCCTGTTTGCAATGCTTTTACACATGAAGACATGAAACACAACAGAGAGATTATATCAGGCGAGTCACACACAGGAGGGAACTCACTGTTGTTGCAATGATACCTTTGCACTTCTCTAACCACATCAATGAATTATTAGCCAGCTCCAGCTCCAGCACCATTTACAGCCGAGCTGGTCATCTAATGCTGTGCTGTAGAGACTATGAGAACACGTCGCACACGAGAAACAGACACTGGACGTTGACATGAACTTGGCTAGCGTGAGCTAGCTGTGTTAGCATGGTGAGGAAAACAAGCTGTCAGAACAGAAACAACAAACCATGCTGGCTCTAATGCGGGCTAATGTCAGCTCAGCTCACTCACCTCGCCTCGCTCCTTCTGCTGGGACACAACTTAGTTTACAACTTGACGTTAGCTGGCTGGCTAATGAGCCGTGTGTCTGTCTGTGTAGCTCCAGTAACCTCTCCTCCTCCTCTCCTCCTCCTCTCCGGACGGCTCTCTGCTCTGCTCTGGTCACCGCTGTTGCTGCTGCTGCTGTCGACAGGCTGACAGTACCTCTAGCTAACCTACTGTAGCGTTAAGGTTAGCTGTTTGCCCTGGAGCCTCCGGACAGATGTGGATAACAGCCTCTTGGTGTTTCATGTGGGACAGTATTAAAGAAGCAGTCCCTTGTTCAGGAGGAGAGGCTAATGGAGACTGACTCTGTTGTTGTCACAGTAACTCTCTGCTGCTGCTGGTTGTTCCAGGCGAAGTACACTCGTGACGTCACGCCGTACAATAAACAATCAGAGCTCACCAAAATAAAATAAACTTTTAATAAACTCATCAATTTCTGTTTGATTTGTTTTATTATCACGTTTTGTTTTCTTTGTTTGAAAAAAATATATATATATAAATAATAAATCTTTCCCTGTCCCATCAGTTAGGCTATAAAGGATCAATAATGTGACATTTTATTAGGAATTTATTTTACGATGATCACAAGTTATTCCAAAACTCCTGAAAAGCTATAATAATATTAATAATAATAATAATAATAAAAAAATATTATCGCGTTTTGTTTTCTTTGTTTGAAAAAAAAAAATACTAAATCCTTCCCTGTCCCATCAGTTAGGCTATACGTTTGTCTGTGCAATATATCCTTGAGCAATATACACCTCAAGTGCAACTTCCTTTCTTTACATTTTATTTATTACATCTACCCTACCTATTTTACCACTGCAATTACCTCTGTTTACATTACATCTATTTTTATATTTTATACTTCTAGTGTAAATCTTCTGTTTATATTTATTTATTACATCTACTTTACCTGTTTTATTTGCTTTATAACTGTGTGTGTTTTACCTGTTATATGTTTTATCTGCCTCGTTTAGTCTTGTCGAGTATTTGTTTTAAAGCACTGACCAGAAGTGGCAACTGTGAATCTCGCTGTATTTAATACAATGACAATAAAGCTTTCTATAAAGGATCAATAATGTGACATTTTATTAGGAATTTATTTTATGATGGTCACGAATAATAATAATAATAATGATAATAATAATAATGATATCCATAAGCTTAGACAAATGATTAAATAATAGATATCTGTCTCCACCAAGTGGTTAGTTCACTGACAGCTGTCAGACTCCACAACCAGCACTGCTCCCAGTAGACCACTTACACACCAAAAACTGACAATAACTGCACCATACTGTATAATGACTGTGCAATATCATTATCATTATTACTACTCAGGTGTAATTCATACTGTGCAATATTTTCAGGTGGAATTTCACTTCATTCTCACTGTGCAATATCATTTTCCACACAGTCTGTTTATTGTCAATACTGTATATACTGTTCCTTTTTTATACTTCCTTCTATTTAAATGGTTCATATTTTGTTACACTTTGTTTAGCTCTTTGTTTTACTGTGTTAGCTGATGCATCTTGTTTTTTGCACTATCCCCTTTGCTGCTGTACACTGCAAATTTCCCAACTGTGGGACTAATAAAGCAATATCTTATCTTATCTTATTCCCTATAGCATAGTGCAAATCCATGTTGATTAATAACACAGATTAACACACAAATCATTGTATGCACAGCCAATTAAATGGTTTATACGTCACTTTATTTAAAGGGTCTATGTGAGCACATTATCATGACAACAGAGACAAATAAATACAAATAAAAATTGGTATATATACTATTTAATAGGTTGATATGATATATATATAATATATGATAATTTATGAAGTGCACCTACAAATATATCTACAACTCTTAGAGAATTGGAGGAATGTTACTGTTGAATATAATTGTCCAAGTGAAAAGGTACAAAATCAATTTATATTAGTTTGATTCTGTATATAATGTATCAATCTTTTGTTGCAGAAGGTAAAAAAAAATTGACAACAATATCACAGAAAATAGATATGCACCAAAATATGGATTTACTATTGATATCAGTTGAAATCAGCTTTGAAAAGCAATATTTTCTACTGGTATTTTTTGTCAGTTTTCCTTCTAGGAATGCATGGTTTTCAAATTAGCAACACAATAAAAGTGTAATGGGCTTAAAACATTTAACGTCTGCACCAACATCTGTACCAATCCCCCACTTAAAAATCTTTGTACAGTCTTGGTTTGTAGATATTGTTAGGGTGATTAGGCAATATCTATGAAAATCAGTCTATCACAACATCACATGAACAACAAACCTTTTCCTCCGCCTACTACTGTACAACAGAAGCAACTACAAAATAAACTTGTGTTCCATACAACTGGTCATGAAAAGCTTTGCAACAGTGGCACCTAGAGGACAAGAGACAACATGGGAATCATTTCACAAATGCTAATAAAGATTAATCAGAAACAGATGGGTAACATTTTTTAAAAAACACCTCTGATAATATTTCAAAAAAGGACACTGGTTAAAACAGTGGCTGGTTCTCCTTGTGTTGTTTTCGTCCGGTCGTCCTGGCTTGATTGACAGAGAAGCGAGTGTTGTGGAAGGCACACTGTCTGTCATGTCATGACTGGGTTGTCACCACCACCATGGTCTCTGTGGCTGAAACAAACAAGCACAGCACCAGTTTGTACGGTAGAAATGCACAAGTTAAGTGTACGTGATGTCATTTTGCAACATACATATCCTAGAGTGTAAATAAGTAGAATGGACATGGGCAGCAGGATTTAAATAGAGTGCAAAGCAAAGTGTAGTAATAGTGTATATGAGTCACACTGGCCTCATAAACTGAGCATCTAAAATGTGGCTATCTGAGATTAATACCTATGTCCTGAAGATGTCCATTCTACTGTCTCTAGCTCTACACAGACAGCTGTGCTTATAGCTGTGCTGCTTTACCTTCTTAACTGTACTATTACATCACTGAGCAGCTTTTTACAGTCCCGATAGACACCATTGGCTCTGTGGATATAGGCAGAAATACATGCGGTCAGAGCCAAATACAGGAAGACTCAGATTATATCGGTTATTTTAATGGTAAAATTGAACATCAGTGAATTCAGCCACATTGTGTCATGTTAATGTGATGCTCAACAATTAAGATTTATTTGAATCTAGAAATCTAGCAGCACTCACTGAGAAAGGCCTTTTTAAAGTGCACCTCTGTGTGCTGACAGTTTTTATTTTTTTAACATCATTTTAAGACTCAAAGTAGCAGAACAAACATGTAGACATAGTTTACATTTTCACATAGGATGCATGCTCAGTCTATATGTTTCTAATTGGGATTGATGAGGTGGTCTTCATAAACCACTAATTAAGAGTTCTTAGGATCTGAGAGCTTTCCAATTGAAAAGCCCTTTAATATAAAGATGTCACAGTACATTGAGCCCAAAGTTCAAGCTGCTTCGCAAACTCTTCGCACTCCGCTGCGCTAGTTTGCTCGGTGCAGTGACAAGCCTTTGTTGCGCCACGCAAGCCATGGTAAATAATTGGTTTCAGGCTGCAGAGGTGCCGTTGCACAGCGCAAACTGCATTCTGTGTGAAAGGCCCAATAAAGGGCGGCTTTTTGCTATGCCCATAAAAGGCCTTTCATACAGAACCCGGTTTGTGCTGAGTTCGCCACTGATGCTGCGCCCAAAGTTCAACCAGTTTTTGGGCCTTTCACACCGAAGGTGGCCACGGCACCACTTCACTTTGAAACCAATTATTTCCAATGGCTTGCGTGGCGCAACAACAGCTTTTCGCTGCGCCGAGCAAACTGGTTGAACTTTGAGCGCAGCGCACTGTGATATGTGCTGAGCCCAGCGGTGAGCGCAGTGCAATCTGCGTTCTATGTGAAAGGCCTTTTTAAACTTTGGGCGCAGTGCAACGATTGTGCTCCGCTCCGCTGCGCTCGCGCTTTGCTTTGCGCAGCGAAAAGCACGCAACACATTGGAAATAATAGGTTTCAGAGCGCAGTGGTGCTGTATTCTGTGTGAAAGGCCTATTAAAGTTGACAACGCTGTCCCGACCGACGTCACTGTTGCAGAAGCAAAGCACCCACCCTCCGGTTCCCCCCAGGTTAACACTGTTTTTTTCACTGTTAGCTCTGTCAGCTTCAAGCCGTCGCCATGTTGAGAACTGTATGGGAGCAATAGTAATGCTCCCAATCTCGCATTTAGCACCTTTAAACATCAATTATTACATTTTAGATGCTTTTTAAAGTTATAATGTTTGTTATATATTCAAACACATGAATCAAAGCAGGAAAAGCATCGGTGGAACTAACAACGTTAATGATGGCTCACTTCCATTCAGGTGTATCATTAAGTCATGTCAGTGAGCCAACAGAACCCTGACACTGGCACACCTAAATGGAATTAAGTGATTATTACCTCCGCCAAGGCCTTTGGCCTAGGAAGGAGGTTATGCTTTCACCGGCGTTGGTTTGTTGGTTTGTTGGTTTGTTAGCAGGATTACTCCAAAAGTTCGCTATGGATTTGAATGAAATCGTTTGGAGGGGTGAGGTGTGGCACAATGAACAATCCATTAGATTCGGTGGTGATCTGGATTCTGATCAGCCTGAGCATTAAAACCACAGGGTATAACACATGCGCAGTGTAGCTGATGATGCGTTGATGACATGTGACCCCGCCTCCTTCTTCCTTTTGAAAGCATAGAGATACGTGTGTGGATGTGTGTGCAGAAGCTGCTGGCTGTCCGCGGTGAGAAAGAATAAAGCTTTAGCTGACGGGATGAGAGACAACGTAGTGTGCACCTCACGCGGTCACCCCGCCAGCTGTGAGCTGTGCCCACACAATGATTTGTGATGTCAGACTATTTTGTCTTTTTGGCAGCCTTTTCCTCACCTTACCATACTTACCTTAGTCAATTATATAAGGATAATATATGTATTGTCTGACAGGTGGATACAAGGTGATACTTTATGTGTGATTTATCATATTTTAGCTTTGGGGGGAGTGGAGAGGGCCTTATTCTACAACTATTTATTTTACTTTATATTTAACAAAACAACAGAGCAACCAGTGTAACTATTATGCAGCATTATAGATAATACTAACGTAGGTATGGGGGTGTTCAAAATCTTTTGACTGGCAATTCATACAGTGTGTTCTTACTTTGTCCTTCCCCCAGTGACTCTGCCTCCTTGACCTCATGCATTATATCCACAACGCGCCCACAGGCCAGCTGCCCTCCCAAAGCAGCAGGTGGTGCCACCTCCTCTGCTGCTGATGGAGCGGAGTGGCAGGAGTGGCAGTGCTTGGCCTCATGCACTGGAGCCTCTGATGCAGATTCTGGTTCAGCAGCCGAAAGGACCTCCAGGTCTGACCCAGAAGAGGCTGCTGCCAGCTGAGTCGTGTCCACAACTGCTGCACCTTCACCGTGTGTTGTTGCCACAGCTTCAACTGTCTCCTCTGAAGCTGCTGCTGCCTCCTCCGCTGATGTCTCGGCCGCAGGCGTCGCCTCACCTGGAGCAGCTTCAGCAGCGGTGGTGGCCTCCTCAGCTGGTGCAGCTTCCTCGGCGGGAGCAGCTTGTTCAGGTGAGGCCTCTGAAGAGGAGACGGCTCCAGGGACCGCAGCCTGATCTTCAGCTTCAGCCTCACCCACCTCCTCCTCTGTTGGGGCTGAAGTTGCAGGTTCCTCAGACGGAGATGCAGCTGCCTCTTCCTCCTCCTCTGCTGCTGCTCCTACAGGAGCAGATGTCTCCTCTTTAATTAGCTCTTCAGCAGCTGGAGCTTCTGCATCATCTTCTGCATCAGCACCAGCCTCGGCAGACTTCAGCTCCTCCTCGTTCACTACAACAGCCGCCTCTTCTTTAGCTACCACCTCTGTGGCTGCTTCCAGGACTTCTGGTTCTGCCACCTCCAGAGTGAAGTCCAAACCTTTGACATCATCCTCTATTTGCTGGACAGCTCTCACCAGACTCATCTCACCAACAGACGCTGCCGCAATCTCAACTGGAGAGCCGGACAACATCTTCACAGCTATGAGCAGATCGGGCACAGACTCTGAAGGACAGAGGGGGGACAGGAAGTAGTGACTGAGAAAGATTTTAAATACAATATAGAACAGAAGTTTACACATTACAACAGCTCTTAATATTTGAGTATAAATTAGCGTCATTTGCAGTAAAATGTCTTTAATATTTACATATATACTCATTCTAAGCTAACGAAAACATGATTCCTAGTTTCAGGTGATTATACACTATGAAAACAGTTATGAATGTTATATTCCATTTCTGCTAATAGATCCCCCGAAACGCTACACACTGTTCTTTTAAATAATTGGAAATGGACTATCTTTGGGTTTTGGACTGTTGGTTAGAAAAAACAAGACATTTGAAGACTTTGGGCTCTGGAAACTTGTGATGGACATTTGTTGCTCTTAAGAATTGTTCAAAAAGTAATTACCAGATTAACCAATAATGGAAATAATCATTTGTTTCAGCAATCATGTAAAATTAGGATTACACCTCATGTAGACTGAACAAAAAGTATGTGCAGCACTTATCCTGGTGTATACAGTGCTTTGTGTGGGTTCCACTTACCTTGAGCGGGTGTCTATCACTGCATGGTCTACAGTCACCTCAGGGTCAGGGAATACTCTACAGGAGACTAGCTGCCCAGTTCATGCTCCCTTTGCTGGTGTAACCTTTTTAGAAACAGTGTAGAACAAGGCACTTGAAAAAGCAGTTAGCTTCTTATATAGAGTGTAGCTTACACACCTGTATGGTGAGCACTCATCACTCTTATTGGAGACAATTGATTTGATAGCATTAAATTTGAATACAAAACCTTTAAGTCTTGTGCCTCACTAGGGACAATTTGGACTTTTTAATTATTAATAAAAATAAAATTAATTAATTCATTTTCGAGATTGACTGTTAATGCATATGGCGTCCATTTGGCCTTTTTTTTCTCCTTATTTTGGAAGTTCAACCTCAGCTCCTATAAGAAGTCTATAATAAACTAACCAAAATACAGACACTCATACGCTTATATGGACAAAATAAACACATTTTTTGAGGTCATAACAGTGGCATTATGTAAACAGACTGGCATTTTAAGGGATCAAATTCTGAATATTTGGTAGTTGGTAGGACTGAAGTTGGTAAAAGATTTAACTCAGTGAAAGTGGAAAATTATAATTTTATGGCAGTTTTGACATTTGTGTCCTCTAAAGTGAGGCACAAGGGATAAGTGTTGTTTTTTAGATAAACCCTATATTATGGACATTTTTATAAAGATGTTTCCCACACGACGTTCAAATAATTTGGAATTTAGTTGCATGACATGTATGTGCTGCTGCAACGCGTTCTCATCCCTACTCGTCATATACTGACATGTCAGACCCTCGGCGTCTTTTTTTTGGTCGCAGTAAACACGTTCTTAATGTTGAGGGTTAAACAAAAACACTTGCTTAGGTTCAGGCAATAAAACCTCTATAGTTAGGTTTAGGAAAAAACATTGGGTTTAAAACTACTACGTTTGTACAGTAAAAATGACGCCGAACATTGTGAATACGAGACACGAACGAACAGTTGATTGTAACATGACGCACAGGATCCAAACAGCGGTCTCCTGGATGAAAGCCTCGTTTGTTGGATCCCTCCTCTTTCACTCTTTAAACCAGGTCAGCACAGCACTTTCCCTGAGCTTTTAATATTGACACAGATGGGTTTACATTGTAGTTAATGGAAAGCTCGGTGCGTCTCTTTCCAACGCTAAAGGGTCGGTGCTAAAAGTGTCAGTATTCAACGCCAACGGCCGTGACAAAAAACATTTAAAGTTGTTACTAAGATAAACATCCCTGAATTGCCACCCCATGAGCCCGTCTGTCATCCTGGTGGTGAGCCACCAGACACCCTAAAACAAGCATTGTAATCTAGGATTAGTCTTAACCACTTTGTGAGTGCTTTAAACTGCACTTGTTGCAATTAAGATTCATAAAAAGGCAAATACAGATCTGAAAGAATTTTTAGTGATACCGTTTTACTGTTAAAGCTGCATCCATATGGTCGAGTGCTCGCAGTTTTTTTTTTTTTTTCTCCCTCGACCTGTTGAGCTGGACCTGCCACATCCATCTGACAGCGGTTATTTGCTCATCATCTTTAAAATAAATACCCTGGAGAAGACAGGATTTCTTTAGCTTGTTGTCTTTCAGTCTTCATCTTGAAGGCACAGGAGCATGAACATGGCACAGGGATTCCTCAGGAAATGAAGCATTTCTACAAGAAGTGGGTGTTTCTACACCTATGACCCTCTACAATCAAAGCAACAAGCAGGGAAGACATCGCGGACTAGATTCTAGGCCACAAATTAGTGCTGGACAAATAAGATTCTTAACCAGTTATTTTACAACCTACAGAATTTTTGATTGATGCAAACCCCCCCCCCCCCCAAAAAAACTTATAATTTCAATCATACATTGACCACAGAACCATATAGCACTTTAAAAAAAAAAAGAAATGCAATATTGAGACACTTCCTTCTCATCCAGTGATGTTTTATTCTTTGAAATCTTAACTGTTGCAATCATAAAGACAACATACGCAAAGACAGGTGAATGAATTTTCTGTAGTGTTCCCTGAAAGATTTCACATTAAAGAGACAGGAGAAGTAACTTTAACACTGAAAAAAAAAAAAAAATCTTGTACATGGCTGGTAAAAAGTATTTGAACGTGCGAGAGAAAAAAAAGAAAGAGAATATGGTCATTACGATAAGAGGAGATGTGCGAAGACTATCGAGAAAACTAGGCAAGCGCTGCAGCAAGGAAAAGAAGAACTAACTGGTATTTGGTCAAACTGAATGTGTTCCATCTCTGTCCCGTTTGCATGATAATCCTAACCAGAGCAAAGATTCGTGGGATATAGTTGGAAGTAAGCATTCGCTGAGCAGAAGACGACCCAAGTGCAAACGATGTTGGAGCGAGACAAGACAACTTATCAAATGGGCTACATTCATTCACCGTGCGGACATCTTTAGATAAGGAAAAGAGGCAAATTTGTCATGTTTTAAGGGCACTTGGAACAACATTTCACAGAACATTAGTCATCAACTCCGTTCCATCCCTTATAATCACCTAGTTCGACACTCCTCTATCGACTGTACAGTAGCCAAACCATAATTTGGATTTGCTCTGGTTATAAAAAATTCCTATAGAAACTTGAATTTTCCAAACTGAATCTAAACAGACAGCCTAAATGCCAAATGTTCTGGTTTGGGTCTGAAGGTTGGGGTGAGGTAAGGGAAGGAAAGTACCCGAAAACTGGACTGATGAACCTCTAACTGGTATTTATTAACCAACCGGAAGACAAATAGGGGTTCATGAGTCCTTTTTTCATCCCGGGGCCAGAGAGGTGGACACGGCACGACTAACTCCCAAGCCCTACTTTCTGGGCAACTACTGCACCGTCACAGCTTTATGCAGCCAACTCTGCAGCAGGGGCAGCGGCCTCAGCCTCGGGGGCTGCAGAGCCAGTCTCTGCCTCAGCGGGGGGAGCTTCATCTACTGCTGCCGTACCAGCGCTCTCTGCCGCGGGGGCCTCTTCTGGGGCCTCTTCTGTGGCGGCAACTTCCACGCTGACGGGCGCAGCTTCAGGAGCGGCTTCAGGAACTGCCTCCGCCGCTACAGCTGGAGCGGCTTCTTCTGTGGCTGCTGGCTCGGCAACGACCACCTCAGAGACAACTGCGACTTCAGCGACGGCCTCGACGACGGGTTCGGCAGCGGTCTCTGCTACTGGTTCTGCAGGAGCAGGGACAGACTCGGCGACAACCTCTGCGACGACCTCGGCGACGACCTCTGGGGCCGGGGCCGCCTCCTCAACTGGAGCGGGCGCTGCCTCCTCAACTGGAGCGGGCGCTGCCTCCTCAACTGGAGCGGGTTCAGCTGCAGGAGCTGCTACTTCTGGTGCTGCAGATTAAGAGATTGGGAGCAGAAACAAATAAATACCAACCTTTCATGACTTGTTTCTTTTCATCAATTGCTATGTGCATCAGGAAAAATTAAACCAAACTAATTTGAAAGAACAGCCAGTGCAATATGCATATGTATTACACGGCTTTGTTGAATACTCTATTCTGATTTGTCAATCACAGCGTTCGATGGTCTGTTATTTCTTTATAGCCGGTCTGTTATATTTCTTTGCTATGTATAAGACAGTTGCCATGGACGCAGTTCTGATGTCAGACTCTGGAAGACCATTTTTGTGTCAAATTGATTGATTGAAGTAAGTAGCCGTGTAATACCCAGGATAACATACAGCTAGCGGGTTATTGTTGTAAAATAAACCCCTTCAGATCTTGATCAGCGATGCCTAGTTTGAAAGTTTGGTCGGAGTTTGTGAGTGATTGACTCAGAGGGAGGCTGGACGGCAGACTTCAGATCATCTATGTTTACCTCTTGTCTCCAGACAAGAATCCTGCAGATGCCATTAAGAGCACACGATTTTTTTTTTTTTTTAGACTACCCGTCTCATGCTAATATCAGGATATAGTGGCCGTTTTATAAAAATAACTTCTTTTTTTAATATCATATTTGCTCCAATCTTGCCTACTTCAGCTTTAAGACCTTTGTGACAAGAATCGGTTAAAACAGTATATGGCTGGACCGTGTATGGTCAGTGTGTTTTGTGGCTGAATTGTTACAGAACCACTCAGTGACAGACTTTTGCGTTTATAGGGCTCTGCCGTCCAGCCAAAAAGGTCAGATCTGAAGTATACAACTCCTGTCAACAACTATAGGGTTGAAGGTCAAGACGGTCTTTAAGGTCTAAAAATGTAAAGCAGCATAATGCAAGTAAAGGGAAGGAAAATCCTTAATCCTAGCATGTCATCCTCAGGTCAGATATATAACTTCTGACTTCACTGAAGATGTTCTCAATATCTACAGTTTATGTAGTAATGCAATGTACAATTTTAGTTCATACCGATCCTTAAACAGTAGAGGTGGAAAACGGCATGTAGTATTTACTTTGGGTACCGATTAGACGATTGCAATCATTCAATAGGGAGTGCGTTTTTTTGTCAAAGTTGAATGACCCCAGCACAAATGCCAAGCTAGAAGTCGAGCTAAGGTGCAGTTTTACAGATCATGTAGTTTAAATGTTCCATTACTGAATATGCATTTACAAAATAAAGTTGGCAAATAAGCTTTTAAAAATGCTAATGGACATCTGAAAGGAATGCACATCAGTACAGTACACAACCCTGAACACTCATTATCAACGGGGGAAACAAGATCATGCGTGGAAAAGTTTGGTATTTCTATCATCCTCATTGATTTATCATGTTTACCCCTCACAGTAAAGAATGTTACCATCCCAACTACAACCATCAATTCTGGTATCTGAAAAAAAAAAATCTTCTGCTGATGAAGAGCATCAGTACCAAGGACCTGGATCAGTGCCCATACAGATTGCTATAAATAGAACTGTTGGCCTTTCCAGCAACAATAATACTGACCAGTTCATCAATAACAAAACACCACCCACTGAAATAAACACTATTTTATAAAAGGGCACACCTCTATGAAATAAAATGTTCCAGAGTGTCAGCCTATAAGAACCAACAGCTTATATTTAATACTTTCTAACATCATCTCCCAGTTAGTGTAACCAAATGATTTATAACTGAATAGTTGAAATAGTGAAACAAGAACTTGATAATGAAACCACAGTGGATCTGCTATGATGTTTATATAATCTTGTGTCAAGTGTGCATACTAAATGTTGCTAGCTTTAAGGGTACCCACGAGTCTCCCCTTTACAGACATGCCCACTTTATGATAATCACATGCAGTTTGGGGCAAGTCATAGTCAAGTCAGCACACTGACAGCTGTTGTTGCCTGTTGGGCTGCAATTTGCCACGTTGTGATGTGAACATATATTGTTTATGCTAAATGCAGTACCTGTGAGGGTTTATGGACAATATTTGTCATTGTTTTGTGTTAATTTTTTTCCAATAAGAAATATTTCCATACATTTGCATAAAGCAAGCATATTTGCCCACTCCCATGTTGATAAGACTATTAAATACTTGAAAAATCTCTTTAAGGTACATTTTGAACAGCTAAAAAAAATTGCAATTAATTTGCAGTTAACTGTGGACAATCGTGATTAAATATTTTATTTTTTTATATTAGTTCAACACAGACATGTGACGTAATATAAGATACTAGAGTTGAGAATTCAGCAGACAAACAAGACTGTGCAGATCGGCACACTAAATTGCACTGTAATGATTCTCAGTGATGTGTACTCTGATTAAATGTGTCAGGACAATATGATCCTCGATCACAATCACTTTAACCACCGACACGACGTGCGTCAAGATGTTTCTGCGACCTAGTTTCCAGGACGTTTTTTTGCTTGATTACATAACGTGATCACTGGCCTGTTTAAAGCCAGAGCAGAGCACTCTGTAGTGAGCAGAGCTTTATACCCCCGGGACCAAAAACAACACTTCCAGGCTCCATGTACACAACTGAACCAGGGGCAGCCGCTGCTCATCCCCATTACAGGCTAGTTAGCCGCTCTGGGCGCGGAGCCACAATCTCTCCGGGCTCATACTGGCTGAATAGACAAATAATTTGCAGACAGAAATCGAAACAGACAGGCAAGATAAAGCTATTGAGAGTGATCAGTCTACCATGTTTGATATTTGGGTGGTGAAGCCAGACCCAACTAGGAAATACAGCAAGATCTTCTGCTTTCCCCTCCCCCCTTTCCATTTCTCAGAACAGTCCAGTTATTCAACTCATCAGTACGTATGTACATTGAGCAAAATCAAGGCCCTAAATCAACATCACATTATATTTCTCTAAAAGCCAAAAGGTAGTTACTCAATTAAAATCTGGCTGATTCAAAAATATTAAAAGATAAAAGATTGAGTGATCTGGGAAAATGTGAAACCCACTTTCTTCTGTAGGCTATAGTACTATTAATCTTTCATGAAATGCATCAATAAAACTCTGAAATATTCTTGTTTAGAATTGATCAAACAGCTAATTTAATGTTTGGTATTTTAAAGTTAGCTAGATTTGTCAAAAAAAAAAAAAAAGTTCTTAATTAGATTTTTAGCCATGCTAGCAGCGTGGCTTTAGGGATGACAATGTCAGAGTTGGTTCACCTCTTTGTACAAAATCATCATCATGGCAATCTATCCGAGAGATTTCAGTCTGGACCACACACACACACACACACACACACATGGCCCCTTAAAGGCACAATGAGTAGGAACACAACTTTCCACATTCCTCCCACCGGCTAAACGAAACCTGAAGCACACGCCTCCTGAACACAGTTAGGTTTAGGGTGCTGCCTACTCTCGTTTTAGAACGAGCTTTGTCTGCTTGGCGTTTTGCCAAGACATATTTGCGTTTTTTCGGCGCGGTGTCCGCCATTTTCATAGCTTCCTCTTGGATGCGTGATTACAACCTGCCACCTGCTTACTATGTTGATGCCCAGAAAGGTCTCGAACACAGCAAAAAAAAAAGAATCCAGGAGTCTCTACAGATACAGACACCACCACTGCACACTTCTAGTGGGTCATAAGTGATTGAGAGAGATTGTAGTCTATATTGTTTTTTTTAGGAAAATCCTGGTCATTTAGCCTTCAATGACATTTGATATTTTACGCTAGCTAGCTTTGTCAAAAAATAAATAAATGGGTAACAAAAAGCTGGACAATTAATGAGTCTTTATCTTGATTGTTTACCATGCTAGCAGCGTGGCTTTAAGATGGCAATGTTGGTCCACCACTATGGTCCAGACACATATCAAAAATAATCGTTTTGATTATACATCAGGTCAAACATTTGCACAATAATTTGGTTTATGACCAAATACCTGCAAAACTAATGTAGGCTACTTAAGTGCCAATTAGCATGTGTTAGCATGCTTACATACTAAACTGAGTTAGTGAACATTGTATAGATACCTGCTCAACATCAGCAAGTTTGTCTGGTCATTGTGAGCATGCTGAGGTTAACAATTAGCTCCAAAAACACCTCAATAAAAAGGCACTAGCATGACTGTCTCATCTGTAATTAAGGAATTTGCTGTAGATATGAAAGTCTGAATTTTAAATTATGAAATTTACAAGAAATGGTGTTATTTTTGGACTTTCTGTAGTATTATTTGGAAATGCTTTTTTTTGTGTGTCAGCAACTGACCTTTCGCCGTGGAGTCCATGCTGGCGAGTCTGTCCTCATAGCGCTCAGTATCACCATTGACTGTCTTGTAGGCCTGAAAGAAAAGGAGGGCAGATATGCACTTATTACATTCCAGCACACATCAAATGATAACAGTACAAAATGGTTAACAGTATTACAAAATGCCAGCTTACACTGACATTTTGTCCGACATGGACAAACACAGCCGATGTAAACTTGCGCTTTGCACAAGAGCCTAACGGCTATTGTCTGGAGAAAGCACAAAGAACCTTGTATGTCCTTCAGTGTCTGAGCTGTGGTGATGTCTGCCACACACAGTCCAGTCTGTCCTGAGGATGCATGTTTAAATGGCTCCCAGTTTACACCAGCCAAGACATCGCACTGTATAACTACAGATTGGATGATCACAAGTAGCCAGTGTTGATCTTAATGGTTTGGAATCACAAGTGGAGGTCAATCATTGCACAACATGGATTCACATATCTCACCTTCTTGTGGATGATGCCCTCCTACATTTATAAGTCAATTATCAATACATGGCAGTAGAGTGGCAGTATAAGCAGGGCTCTCTCAACTAACTTTTCACCCTTCGTGACCTTTATTATAGTCGAACATCAAAAGTAAGGTTTATTTTTGTTCATAAATTTATCCAAAACATTGTTTTTCCATTTTAAAAAGTAATTTTATTGGCTTGTCATTTATAATTTGCCCTTTTGTTTTGATTTGAATGTTAACGATACAACTAAGTTAAGGATCAGGGGCACTGACAGAGTGTGCGCATTTGTTTATGTTGCCAAGGAGGTTTAATAAGAAATGTGCACTACACAATTATAATTTTCACCGCCGGTCATTCTAACGGTTATGTTTCTTTCAAATCGAGTCCAAAAATTAATTTTCATCCTCCCCGATCACATTTATTTCGGCCCCAGGACGACGGGATGTCCTTAAGCCCGTACCCTGACACTTTAACAACTTTTTCTCTTAACATAGAAAGTGTACTTAACATAAATTTTGCATTCTGACTAAATCTATTAAGTTCCTTGAGAATTACATGCTCACTTTTTAATGTAATCTACTGTGTGGAATAAGGAGAGCCAAGTCTTCCGGAGCATTCAAGTAATCCAATTCCATCCAAAGTCTTTCAGTTATTCTCACCACAGACACTGAGAGGACAGATTTTGAGTGGAATACCACTTTAAGAAATATCCCAAGGACAAAAATGGCAGTAATGCAGGGTTGCAGGTCAGGTGAACCTAGAGTGGAGCAACAGATACTCACATAGACGACTGCAGCAGTGAGGCCTCCTCCACAGAGAACAAAGTACGCCATGTTGCTGGAGCCTCCGGGGATCCCGAAGGCCATGTGTCGCACTGGAGCTGCTGAGAGACACACAAGGGCAGAGTTACAGGGTTAGTTTGGAAAGTTGATCGACAGCTAGCTGACCTTCAGCAGGGAGGTTTACATTAACTGAAATCAACTGTAATTTTGGACTAGGATGGAGTTTTGTGCACCTTCAATCCAACTGCCGATTGAACATATGCAAGGCATTTGCCTTTTGCGTCATGAGATCCAAACTGAGCATCAATAATATACAAAAATCAGAGGGAAGGTACGATAAATTTGATAATTTGTGGGTGTTTTACTCAGGAAACTGTCCCATCACAAGTACTTGGCACAAAGACTAGTGCACTCCGATAGCGTCAACATGTCTCCATCCCTTAATCCAGTTACACAATACAGCCATGGTCATTTGCAGCAGAGGAGATGGAAAGATTTAGCAGCAGCCAAGCTAAACACCAAATTGTCCCTTAAATTAAATCCCCCAATAACACTGAAACACTTCCTGCTTCACGATCTGAAAAAACAAACTCTACAAATAAATTTATCTAGTGGGCTTGAATTGGTATGAATTAGTTCCTCAACACACATGTCGGTTACTTAGGATCTGTCAAATGCATCTTAATATACCATTTTTTGTGGCGGTGGCTGTGGCTGGCTGCAGCCCGTGCACACTGAAAAGATTTGCTAGTGTTTAAAGGATTGCCAGTGGTGCATGCAGAGGAGGCCGTAAATAAAACCACCCTGCATCCCAAACACTGCCTCAGCCTAATCTCTTCCTACCTAGAGCTCTCTCACACCCCCCCCCCCCCCCCAGAGTGTACACATGCACACAGTACATGCGTTTATCTTTAGCATGACCCACACCCCCTGTGTGTGCGTACATACATGTAGTTTACCCGGCAACCCGAGTAGGCCATCTGAAGACGTGAAAGAACACAATGTACAGCCAACCCCGCCCCTTTACGTCCTTCCCATGTTTCATGTGTGTTCAGGCAACACATAACTCACCCTGTGACTTTTCAACTTACACCTATATAAAGACGTGGATGATTGTTCACGTGCTGCATTCACAATATGTTTAACCAGTCACAGATTTACACAGAATTGAAATTGGTTTAAACATTTTTTAAAATGACAGCGCTGACTATTCTGACCTGGTTTTCATCACAATCAAAAATAATTAAAAAATATTTATACACAGGAGTTGGTGTTGCATCAGTAGCAAAGGTCACGATCTCCTAATTGCATATTTCTAAGACCAATAATTAGTAAAATGTTCCCTTCAATAATGTCTAGAACAGGATTACGGTGTGAAAACAATGTGAAAGGAGGCGTGACCATCCTAAAGTGTGACTGTAGAGGGCGCAGCTGCGTAAATGTTACTTTGTACAAGTGATTGTTGTTAACATTTGCTTTTTAAAACCGGTGAAAGGCCAAGTACCTTACAATATATAGATGCTGCATATTGTTTATTTCCAGGCACCGTAGGGTCAATTTGTAACAGTCTGTTGTACTTCTGCTGACCGCTGACAGATTTGTTGGTGTTATTCTGTCTTTAAATAAATGCGACAGAAATACCAAGTACCTGATAATTACTTAACGCAGCAATTTATTTTCAGTTACAGGTCAACAGAAGCATCGGTTTTAAAGATTGAACATTAATAGCAATAACCACTTGTACAAAAATCCCATCCATGCAACAGCGCCCCCTACAGTCACACAATGTGGTGCAATAGCCTACCACAATGCAACTTCATTGTTTTGTTTCAATGTTTGTTTTAATGACAAGGCTCTAAAAGCCCACTGTACACGACCTGCTCAGCACAAATTTATTTGTGAATCAAGTGGAGCATTCAGCAGCTAAAGAGGTGAATATTTGCATCAGGAGTTGGTTGAGACCAAAAACAGAGCGAACAGTGAATATTGAACTTAATTCATCAAGTGGTCAGAAATATGAATGCCAATGGGGCTCTGTAAATGCTGAATGTTAAATAAGCACGCGTTTGCTAACAAGTTCATCATATCAAGTTATGGTGATATGTCAATGTTGTGTTCACAAAAAATTATTTCTGTATAACATTGAATATCCATGACTTACAAAGTTAGTTACTAGAAAGGCAACAAACTATCTAGCCAGGATATGTCGAACTGTAACAAAAATCTCCCTACCAGCGCCATTAAAGATCACTAAATGTTTTCTCATTTGTTTAAAAGGGACAGTGTGTTGGATTTGGCGGCATCTAGTGGTGTGGTTGCAAATTGCAACCAACTGAGTAGCCCTCTGCTCACTCCTACCTTTCCAAGACTGCGGTAACGTGAGTCGCCAAGTGCAAAACCGTGGTAACACCGTTCGCCTCGCTCAGAGGCCATCCTTACCATAACAACACTACTTTAAGAGCAACGGAAGTCAGACGGCAGCGGGAGATTTTGCTACCGTTTGCCCCCCCCGTTTCCAGTCTTTATACTAAGCTAACTAGCTGCTGGCTCAAGCTAAATATTCAATGCAGTACCACTAAATCACAAGTGATAAATTAATAAAACTCTGAACACATTAAAAACAGCGCTGGACATTGTACTGTTGTGGATGCTGAACCCATATAGCAGTAAGTCGTCCATCCTCCTCTAATACCCATGACACAGCAGCGCTATGCGGGGACAAGGCCAAGTACGGGTTATTTATACAGGTAATCAGTTAATCCCTGCGGTGAGGTTCAAGCCTGTAGAAATGGACACACGCATGTCAGGCAACAACAGGCAAGATGGCTGCTATGATGACATGTGTGGGTGTGCTCTCCTGCTACTGTCCTGCAGACCTGCAGGACAACCAGGGTCAGGCCTGAGGTCACGCGTGTTTTTTTACAGAATGCAGAGAAAGCTTCACAGCTACTACTGGGATATTCTTGCAGGTATTATTCATTTTGTCTGCACCATGTTTCAAAACAGGAAATTAAAGGAGCAGTTTCACCTCAGGCTGAATTCCACATGCTCAGATCCCAAAGTCAAAGCCAAGGATGATTTGGCCTAGGATGCATGAACAGGCCTAAAAATCCAAGTCATCTAAATCCCCCTTCACTTTCAATGCAGAGTTGAGGTTTAAAATACAAATTCATCAGCAAAATAAATGCTGATTTGGGTGTAACAGATGTGAACAATTATTGGCTGTTAATCTTAAATATTGTGTAGGCCTAAATGTATTAGGTGTTTTTTTTATTTTATTTTTTTTTAAATATAGCTGCTCAGGAGTGCTGACACACATGTAGCTGATCTCCATGTGGTCCAGCTCTCTGGAAGTCGTAGGACAACGTGTAACCAGGACAAAGAATCGCTCGTAAATCAATATTTCTTTGCAAATACTAGACTACACGCTAGAAACTTGAATACTTGTATTAAAAAAATCGATTGCACTCGAAAACTACTTGTTTATAAAGCCTTTAAATCAAACAGAGTTGTTTTCGTCGTGTGTGATGCTCTTTCATAACCAGTGTGCAGCTAGAACGGTGTGTTCCCGAAGCAGGACACACCTCCTCCTCACTGCTGCTCCGCACAATGAAAACCCTCACAATGAGCCTCTTTATGGGACTTTTACACACTTATCATACAAAATGCAACGATTTAAAGCTACTGCAGAAATTAACTTTAAAAAAAAAAGTCACTGCATTTGCACGCTTTAGGCAGTTTTGCTAAAGGAATAGGCAGTCAGAGAAAAGCTTCCAATAAGCTCGTTCATCTGAATCTAGTCCAGCGGGTAGACGCACCAGACAGCGGTCTTTACTCCACTTTCATTCATTTTGACGACAAAATCGTGTAAACTCCACTCACAAGTCACTAAACTGACACGTTTTTTATTCAACTATAACTCACCATTTCTGGATGTTGGTTGGAAAGCCCTCCGTGCCAGCGGCCCGACTCTCTGCAATGCTCGTCTGCAGAACATGTTCACAGGTTATCAGCAGCAGCTAGATGAATGTGTGTCTCTGGGTGTTTGCAGCAGGTTTTAAAGGTGATTGAGGAGGAGCACTCAGCACAGCTGCTGTCCAATGCTGATTGCCGAGAGGACACCTCCTTTCGGAGGAGATTAATAGGACACTAGCGCGCCCTCTGCAGGCGAACCGGAACAACTATGTACTCCGTGTTTTGCTGTGGTGAAGCACAAGGGGTATGGAGGACTTAACCTACCAAAATAAATGAGTAAATAAATAAATGACTCAATAAATGATTTTATTAATTTTTGTATTTTATTTGTATTAATTTTATTTGTATTTATTTTTTGCATTTATTTTCCTATTTATTCATTTATTTTTGCATTTAAAAAAACAGAATAACAATGTATGTCACATTTCATTGATTAATTAATGGCTACATTTATTTTTAATATTATTTTTGCAAAATGTATTTATCGAGTCATTTATTATTATTATTATTATTATTATTATAGTATCATATATTATTATTATCATTATTATCACAACCATATATTATTAGTAGTAGTATTATTATTATTATCATTATTATTATTATTATTATCGTTATTATTATTATTATTAGTAGCAGTAGTAGTATTTTGGCAGGTTCCGTCCATTATTATTATTATTATTATTATTATAGTATCATATATTATTATTATCATTATTATCACAACCATATATTATTATTAGTATTATTATTATTATCATTATTATTATTATTATTAGTAGTAGTAGTAGCAGTAGTAGTATTTTGGCAGGTTCCGTCCTCCATTTAAGTATCAATGTTGTGATGTTATGGATTTACAGTGACATTATAAAACAAAATGTATTTATTAAATAAAGAAATATATAATGCTTGTATTTAGAGTTTGTAGATTGAGCAGTTTCTTTTCTGTGGCATGCTGTGTAATGAGATGAAAACATGTTGTGGAGGATCAGACATCCCTCACGCTGTTTTCAGGTGGATTACAGTCCCATGTGGTTGCACGGGAAGAGACAGTAAACTGTGGTTGCATAACATACACTGCCCCAGAGCTATTGTGGGCCTGCACCATGCATGCATGGCTCTGATAATAATAAATAATGCAACTCCAATGTGTCAACATACAAATAAAGATTGTCCCTCCATATTTTTTTTATTTTTCAGCCCCCAGCCTCCAAACCACCCAAAACTCACCTACTGCTGGTGCAAAAAAAAGGATAAAAAAAATTAAAAATAAAATTTTAATTTAAAAATAAATAATATCAACATTAATGATGGCAATAACAATTATAAGATAAATTCCAAAATATCCCTGTTATTTTTTTAAAAATTATTTTTCGATAAACAAATGAACTGCTAGTAGTCATTTCAGTGTACATAAGTCAGACATGATGTCATAAATTTTAGCAGAAAAATACATCCCA
The DNA here is from genome assembly GCF_043250625.1 of Sebastes fasciatus. NCBI lineage: Eukaryota > Metazoa > Chordata > Actinopteri > Perciformes > Sebastidae > Sebastes > Sebastes fasciatus. The sequence continues at coordinate 7,775,642 of NC_133797.1, read as the reverse complement.
TGTACCATAACTATACAATGTGGCTATGTTCCAAATCGCATACTTTTTCTTTTTACTTTCAGTACATACTGCAGCTGCCCTTACAAAGTACGTACGGTTGCATGTAGTATGCATACAATTGGGACATACTACTTCATCATAACATTATGCCTTGAATTTTGATCCTCTTGCTCATATATCCACTGTGCAGAGGATTGTGGGTCAGAATACCCAGAAAAGCATCCTGGCTCACATAGTGCAAAATATGGATGTAGTAGGACTTCCTAGTATTTTTGGCATAGTAGTATGGAGCTCCCTCATTTGCATAGTGAAATGTAAAAAGAAATGTGTAAAGAAATGTATAAAAAAAAGAATAAAGAATTAAATTAGTTTGGGGAAATTAATAAGGGGTGAAATGCAAAAGGAAAATCATGCATAAATAAATAAATATATAAAAATAATGAATAAATACATACATTTAAAAATAAATATAAAATAAATACATAAATAAATAAATAAAAGGGAAAATTAAACAGAAGGGTAAATAAATACAGGAATTAATATAAATATAAATAAATAAAGAAGCAAATTAAAACAGAAATATCAATTTATGTAACATTATTTATTTTCAATATTATTTTTGCCACATTTAATGATATTTATTTATTTTTTATATATGTATTCATTTATTTTTGGCAGGTTCTGTTCTCCATTGCTATGTATTGGGACATCCTAAATAAATAAATAGTATGGTAGTATGGGTATTGGAACGCACGAGTGTCTTTTCAATTGTACCTTCCTGCCTGGTAAACTCCCATGTCTTTCAAAGTCCACGCCCCCAGTTTCTAACTCTGTAAAGGCTTTTTTTCAAAAATTAATATATATATATATATATATATCAGTGTCTACACACTGATTATTGATCTGTCAAAAATTTTAAATTATATGCATAGAGCTGTGTACTACTAGCTTGCAACAAAAAAAAAAGAAGTTTTAAGAACGCGGCTGGAATAATGAGATTTTAAACATTCTTTTAACGCGAGCTGATTTTAACGTGCATGTTTTAAGTCACAAAAGGGAAACTAGCGTTCGCAGCCATCGTGACAGTTTACAGTTTAATATATAAAATTTTATATATATATATATATCCTATAATATATCCTTCAAGCTGAAATAACCCTGATGACATCATCGGTCGAAGCAGATGGCCGCCCACCCAGAGCCTGGTTCTGCACGAGGTTTCTACACGCTAAAGGGGAGTTTTTTCCTCGCCACAGTGCATTACCATAACAATGCAATGCTCATGGGGGATGTCTTGTTGGGTCTCTAAACTATAGAGTACGGTCTAGACCTGCTCTATAGAAAAAGTGTCTCGAAATAACTTCTGTTATTATTTGACGCTATAAAAAAATAAATTGAATCGAATTGAATTGAACTGAATTATGACATCTCCGGGAATTATTTTCTCACTTAAAGCTCCTTTGGAGTACAGCCCTGTGTGAAATTAGTGGAATGCCCCTTTAAGTAGGCTTGCTTTGAAGTTTTGTACAGTGGAAATCGCATCTCCAGGAGTGACAATATTGTCAGATGTTCAGATGTTTTCCCTTGAAAGTAAGTGAAGTTGTGTCGGAAATCCATACTCTGCTTCTGCAAATAGAAGCATCAGAAATTATGGAGCTGTTCACAGTAAAGTCAGCAAAATAGAGAATATTGTTTTCTACACATTCATTTGTTATTTCCACTTTTCCAGCTTATTCAGTACATTACACTTGATTTAAATGATTATGCAAATTAGACAAATAATAAAAAAAATACTCTCCTCCAGTTATTGTCTTTCTTGAGTTAAGAGTAAGACATCTACCAGTTGGCCGTTGAATGTTGCACCAATGTGACACTTGCATGTGCACACAGACACATACACACACACACACACACACACACACACTCAGCTGTCCGTACCTTTGGTGTGGTGTGTTGCAGGATCTACAGTTGTCTTGACCATTGAGCAGAAGAGGTTTGCCCTCATCATGTGACGACCTCTGAATCATCGATTGGACACACAATCACGACACATGTGATACATAACGCCCACACGGCCCCTGCACAAGACCGGTTGCATGACTAGGGTGACAATTTGTCCATCCGGACACAGTCCTTAAAGCTGCAGTTGGTAACTTTGAGCAAATATGATAAAAAGTTATTCTAACAGAACGGTCACTATATCCTGACAGTAGTGAATGAGACAGATAATCTCTGAAAAAAAAATCATGTTCCTCTGTGTCCTCTTGTGCTCCTAATGGCATTTGCGAGATTTGAACGTGCCCGAAGGAAAACGACCAATCAGAGCCGAGCTGACTCTAAGCAGCTGTCAATCACTGCTTGAGAAGCTCTGAACTCCAATCAAACGGTCAAAGTAGGCAGCGATGATGAAATATGAATCGATATTCTGTTACTCTAATGTCCATTTCTTGCCTCAAATGTTTTCAGAAACATCTTGTAGTGTACTGTTTAGCTGTAAAATGAGAAAGCTTGCTCCGGCTGGTGGGCGGTGCTTGGTATTTCCTCAACTGATCTCAACACGGCGGACAGGTCACAAACTTTCTCATTTTACAGCTAAACAGTACACTACAAGATGTTTCTGAAAACATTTGAGGAGAGTAATAGGCATTACAGTAACAGAATATTGATTCATATTTGTTCAGCGCTGTCTAGTTTGACCGCAGTTTGCGAGTTTCGCGAGCAGTGATTGACAGCTGATTAGAGACTGCTCAGCTCTGATTGGTTGTTTTCCTTCGGGCCTGGTGAAATCTTGCAAATGCCATTAGGAGCACTAAAAAGAGGCAGACAAACATGTTGTTTTTTTCCACAGATCATCTGTTTCATACACGATTGTCAGGATATAGTGACAGTTTTATAAAAAATAACCTTTAATCATATTTGCTCAAAGTTACCAACTGCAGCTTTAACAGCAAGGATTAAATTAACACCACTGTACTAAAGTTACTCGTATACAGAGCAGAATATAGTGGGCCGGGACAGACAGGACAGAGCCTCCACCAAATAATGATTACATTCACAGTAATTTATTTTGTAGCTATTGTAAACAATATAAGATCACAAATAGAGAAAATTTCCAAGAAGGACGTCTCACACATTTAAGAATATAAATATTAAAGTTCAGTGTGGGAGAAACAGCAACTTATTATTTATTTTATTTCTAATGTAAAAGAGGAAAAAGTGAACATTATGCACAACATGGTAATTCTCTTACTGACACAAACACACGTCCGTTCACACACAATCATACACTTAGAAAGAACTAAAAACATCCCATTGTTCCATCGGAAAAGGCCAACGGTTCCCTCTCTCTCTCTCTTTGTCTCAGCAGCAGGTCCACAGCTCTTTCTCTGGTCTTTTCTTGTTCAGGACTTTGAAGGACCCGTGCATCGAGGCGTTTGCTACTAAAGGTATCTTCTGTCTCTTCAGTTTGGCACCAACAGCAAAAACGATGTCCTCCACATTATCCTGCTGAAACGGCACCTCCCCATCACCTCCTCGACTGTTCCCCCATTTGTTTGGCGAGTTCTTGGCAGACGTCTCAAAAGACGGCATGCCGTGGGCTTTGGCGAAGCTCGTCGCCCGCTCCTGGCTCACCTGGCCGTCAGTCCCGGAGGGGTCACGGAGGTCACTCTTATTACCCACCAGGAACCTGGGAGGATTAAGTAAGTAAGTAAGTAAGTAAGTAAAGCTCTATTTATATAGCACCTTTTAAAACACACCGTTACAAAGTGCTTCACACACAAATGAAACATCAAACAATGATGAAAACAAGGAAAAATTACAATATGAAACACAGAAACAATGAGAAAGAGATCACACAAAAACATACAAACACACATGTGGATGAGGCCTATAGTAAAGCTTGCCTATAGAGATGGGTTTTTAGAAGCTGCTTAAAACAGTCCAGAGATTCAGCAGCTCTAATAGATTGTGGGAGGTGAATCCAGAGAGTTGGGGCTAAGACAGAAAAAGCCCGATCACCTTTTGTTTTGCAGTTTGAGCGGGGGATGGATAAAAGGCCGAGATTAGAGGATCAAAGTGTTCGACAGGTCTAATATGGAACTAAGAGATCAGAAATGTAACTGGGGATGAGGTCATGCAGTGCCTTAAATGTAATTAGCAAGATCTTAAAGTTGATTCAGAATTTTACAGGGAGCCAATGGAGGGATGCCAGAACAGGGGTGATGTGAGACCGACGGCTAGTTCTGGTTAATAACCTGGCCGCTGCATTTTGAACCACCTGAAGGCGATTTAAAGCAGATTGACTGAGGCAGCTGTAGAGGGAATTACAATAGTCTAGACGGGAGAATATGAAAGTGTGAATTAATAGTTCAAGATCCGTGGAGGACAAGATGCATCTGATTTTTGTAATGTTTCTTAGCTGGAGAAAACAGGTCTGGACAAGTTTAGTGACGTGATGGTCAAAGAGGCAGCACCTCTTTTCACCCTCTGTCTGAGCTCCGAACTCTTCGGACTCCGTTCTAGCTCCGCTTTAACTAACTTTGTTTGAGGGCGTACCAAACTAGCCACTAGGCAGGTACTATGCAAATGTGTTACTTAGTGACATCACCATATTACGGAAGAAAAGGCAGGACTTCAAGCAAGGCGTTTCAGGCAGTTCAGGAGCAGTGTTTCTCTGGGGGAGAGTAACTCCATTTGACCTGGACTTTGAGGCTCTCCAAACATTTTACATGCACAAAAAAAACTATATAACACACTAAAGGAAAGGGAAAACGAAAAACATCCAAAGACTCCTGTCCTTTTAGTAAGTAGCATGACATTACCTGGGGATATCCTGGCCGAGGGAGTTCTGCCTGCACTCTTCTACCCAGGAAGTCAGGCCTCTGAAGCTGGCAGGGCAGTTGACATCATAAATGAAGAGCACAGCGTGGACGTTGCGATAGTAGTGCTGCACCATGGACTTACGGAAACGCTCCTGACCTGCTGTGTCCCACAGCTGGAGCTGGTGGCGAGGAGGAGGAGGACGAGGTGGCAGGGGCAAAAAACGTGACAAAGAGGAAATTCATGAGAAGGAAGGCACAGAGAGGAAAATATATCATGTGTTGAAATACCCTAAAACAGGCAGTGCATGCAGTGAATCATCACTGAGAGGGAACAAAGAAAAGGAATAAACAAGTTGATCTGATCATTCGAAAGAAAGTCAGATCTCTCTGCTAGGCTTTGTCATAATCTCCTTGAATAAGATAAATCAAGTGCTAGATGTCAGTTCAAATCAATGATAAACCATGCAACTCACTCTTAAAATAACTGATTCATTTGAGACAACATAAACATACAAAATACAACAACAAGTATATTTGATTACGAGATCTACGCTTTGAAAGGACTTTGCATAAAAGCCTTTAAACAGATTTGAAAGGAAACTGCTGAGTCATTAGTCAGTCTCTGAAGACCTGAAGAACCTGCAACCAACTTTGACTTTGCTTATGAGGACTTGTGACCTGATTTGGACTTGAGTATTGACTTGATTGACTTGAAACCTGATTTGAACTGAGACTTGACTTGCCTGTCTTGGACCTGCCCCAGAAGTTGTTAACGCGTTAACACAATATGTTTTAACGCCACCAATCACTTTTACACATTAACGCAATCGATATTTCGGAGGTTGTAGCAGGCTCAGTTTTAAAGCTAGAGTGAAGATGCTGATGTCCTATGAAACTAAATAACCTAAGGAATCCATTGGTACCAACCATGTCATACTAGCTTCTCAAGAAGGAGGGTAAATAACGCTCCAAACTTATGCTATATTTTGGTGAGGAAAAACTGGCATGGCCATTTTCAAAGGGGTCCCTTGACCTCTGACGTCAATATATGTGAATGAAAATGGGTTCTATGGGTACCCACGAGTCTCCCCTTTACAGACATGGCCACTTTATGATAATCACATGCAGTTTGGGGCAAGTCATAGTCAAGTCAGCACACTGACACACTGACAGCTGTTGTTGTCTGTTGGGCTGCAGTTTGCCATGTTATGATTTGAGCATATTGTTTTATGCTATAATGCAGTACCTGTGAGGGTTTCTGGAAAATATTTGTCATTATTTTATGTTGTTAATTGACCTCCAATAATAAATATACACATACATTTGCATAAAGCAGCATATTTGCCCACTCCCATGTTGATAAGAGTATTAAATACTTGACAAATCTCCCTTTAAGGTACATTTTAAACAGGTAAAAAATGTGTGAATAATCCCGATTAACTATGGACAATCATGCGACTAATCGCGAATCGATTGACAGCCCTAAAAAAAAACCACTTTTGATCAACATCCACTTGCGTTTTGGGAACCCGACATGTTTCTTAAACTACACGTTTACTCTGAACAAAAGACACAGGATTTGTCTAATTCCATAATCAATTTAAAGAGGAGATATCATCTGGAGTGCCTACCAACCCTCAACCCTTGTCAAATAAGACAAACCAGACAGTTTTTGTGGGCTGACTAGATCAGAAAACATGTGATTAAACAAGCCATTCAGAAATGGCTCCCCTTCCTATGTCACATCAAGGCCTATTGAAAGGGGCTGGGTCACGCGTCATCAACGCGTCATATCTTTGGGGTACAACACAACAGCTTGAGAACTACCTTAGCAAAGGTGCACCATATTTTTCTCTCAAGCCATCAGAGCAGACTGGGCTTTTTCGGGAGGGGTGCTTAAAGAGACAGGAGCGAGAAAATGGAGCGTTTCAGACAGAGGCTGAATACAGGTTAATTCAGACAGACTGTTTTTGAACATTAAAGTATGTAAACATGTTCTAGTAGAAACCAAAAATACAAATATAAACCTTTAAATGAGCATGATATGTCCACTTTAATGTACTAGGAACAAAGCTTAGAAACCTCCTCTACCCTATAAACAAATCCCCAGTCACCACTGACAGACACTTCCTCTGTCATGTGGTTGTTTCAAAACACTCAGGAAACAGCACAATCCACGCAACACCCACAGTCTGTATATAGAATCATCGAATAAACACAGTTCCTCACATGCGTTTACAAGATGGGGTTCAAATTAAATGTAAGGATCAAAAATCAGATGGCTTTACGAAGCTGTTGATGTAACAGCTATCATGCCCCTAGAATCACGCATGCAATCTTCACAGTGATTTACAGGCTGCATTAGTTCTGCAAACACAAGCCGCTCTGCTGATTTTCATCCAGCCTGAGAATTCTCCGTCATTCAGTCTGGGACGAATAACTCAGCAGACACACTGCAGTGTAGTACATTACTAAAGAGCCATAGAAACGCAGTATAAAAACACGATAAAGTCACTGTTAAAAAGCACAGACACTCTCAAATAACCTGCAGGAGTCTGACAGGAATATTACATCCTCTTTTACACATGGAGTCCCTTGCGGTTTACAGGTTTTTCCAGGCTGATTCGACAGTTGCATTGAGCCCATGAAGAGCCAGCCCAGTGGCACAGCAGTTCGTGAAATAGTCACAAAATGTTATGTTTTGATTCGTGTACATTCATGATGGTCAGCACAAAATCAATTCTGATGTAATTCACGTAACTGAGAACAAGGAAGTATAAAGAGTGGCAAACGCTGTGTAGGGAGGAGGACGGGGTGGACTTGTGGGTAAAAAAAAAAAAAGGGACTTACCCGGGAGACTGGTGTTCGTGTCCTGTGTGAAACCAAGTCGTAACCAAGTCGTTTTATTTTGAAAAGACTGGAGTGGACATGAGTCCCGTGTTGCTGGACATTTGCGGGAAAACATGCGAAAGATATGTTGTTGAAAGTTGTGCTGAGGTTCACGAAAAAAAAGGAAAATTCGTGTGTATGTACACGGATCAAATAGATCAACTTTTGCGACTATTTCAAGAACTGCTGTGAGACTGTGTTGCAGCAGCACTGAATTCATTGTGAAGTCAGTTTATTTACATTTTAAAACAAAACAACGGGTTATAATATGTGTTTGGCACAGACCTGCACACAGATAGTCTGTTCATTTGTCCACTGTTTCATTCTTTTATTTTCAGGGGCGACACACCGGGTGAATAGGGTAAAAACAATTAACTAATATATATCCACATGAAACCTCCCAGTTGATACTTACATGAGGACATATTTTTTGTATTACAAGTTTTCTGATAATTTAAGTCTTAATATGCAAAAGAGTCATTATCTTAATAAATATGTGCTAATTTTCATACATTTCCAGAACAGAAATCTGAACATTTGATAAAGCCAGGCTCAAAACACTTCTTTCATTTTGTCGACACATTAGAGTCAAAGGTTTTTACAGAGGGCCGTTGTTTGTGTTTTAACAACGTTTCAGTTATGAGTTATTGTTCCAGTAAGTTTGAATCTGTCAATATCTTTCCAACTTTACCGAAATACATCATCTAGGGGGGCTCCGTACATCAGCATCAACTAATGTGAACTGTCAGGAATGATTAGAGGAATTGCACTATGAAGTAACTTGAGGGCACAAATTAATAAAACATTTCTCCTAGGGGTGTAGGGGGGCTCCATAGATATTTCTTTATAACGCTCCAGAAAATAATGTCAACAGCCCAAAAAAAAAACATTTTCTCCATGTTTTTATGAATATATGTTGTATAAAACAAACCCCTCTTCAGAATATGGATAAGAATGAAGTTTGGCGTATGTAAGTGCTACTGAAGTGGAGATTTCTGGCTCAGAGTCTGGGAAAAAAATCATTTTGAGAAAACGTCCTTTAGAGATATGGATTGTAAAATTCTAAACTAATAGATATCACCATGAAACTTCCCCAGTTGATTATTCACATTAAAGGATCAGTGTGTAACATTTCAGGGGATCTATTAGCAGAAATGGAATATAATATTCATAACTGTTTTCATTAGTGTGTAATCACCTGAAACTAAGACGTGTTTTCGTTAGCTTAGAATGAGCCCTACATATCTACGTAGTGAGCAGCTCTGCCATTTTTCTACAGTAGCCAAGAACGGACAAACCAAACTCTGGCTCTAGAGAGCCTTTCACGTTTTTAACGTTACCTGAGAGCCACCGTAGTTCTCCAACACGCTTGTGAAACTGCATTAAAATGAGCCGCAGAGTGCAAAATCGTGGTGCCGCCAGCAGCTGTCTGACGTCCATTGTGACGGTGACGCTGTTACCGCGGTTTTGCACTCGGCGGCTCACATTACTGCAGTCTTAGAAGGGAGGAGTGAGCGGAGGGGTACTCAGTTGGTTGCAATCTGCAACCACACCACTAGACAAAATCCAACACAATGTACCTTTAAGACAAGTATTTTTTTGTATTAAAACTTTTTGGAAATGTTATGTTTAAATATACAAATGAGGTATTATCTAATACTACCCTCTGGTGACTTTAGTGGGTCCTAATTTAGATCATTTTAGAAATCTACAGACACAAATAGACAAAGTAGTAAAATAAACACCTAGATGTGTATTTTGGATGTTTTATTTCTACTAGTCTGATAGAAGACATGTTATGGAAGCAAAATAACCCAAAACTTCAAAATTGTCTCCCCTTAACTGATGCATAACACATGTCACTTTTAATGTTACCTTAATCCTTTCTCCGTGGATGTCCAGCTGCCTCTCGCGGAAGTCCACCCCGATGGTGGCCTCCACCCTGCGGGGGAAGTCTCCGGAGCAGAGTCGGTGAGTGAGACAAGTCTTCCCCACCCCGGAGTCTCCGATCACCAGCACTTTAAAGGTCCGACATCGAGTCAACAGTGAGGATACACTACCCAGAGAGCTGGAGAACTCCAGAGATGACTCCATTCAGCCGTAAAGTTCACAGGAAATTCACTAGAAAACTAATTAAAGCGCACAAAACGCGCTGAGCGTCAAAACGTTGCGTCCTGTAGAAGAGATGTTCCTGGAGATGCAGCTTGACCAGGTCTGAACTAGATAGAGCTAGTAGTAGGAGGACTTCTGGAGGGAAACACTTTCTTTAAGGTGTTTTATTAGTGAAACCTTTCCGCCCAAACGCTCCTTGAGAACTGTTCACACTCAGCAGCGTGGATGAGAGGAGGAGGAGAAGGAGGAGGAGATCTGACAGCATGGTGATGATGATTGGGTGTCTGAGGGTGGAGGGTTGATCAAATGACGAGCAGGCATCAGAAAACCTTTTGATATGTAAAAATTAAAATATTTAAATGTATGTTATACCTGCCAGAGAATGCACCAGCACAGAAAGTTGCGCACAGCCTTTCAGTTCATATTATTCTACCTATTAGTTAGAAACTAGAGCTGTCAATGGATTAAAATGATTAATCACGATTAATCGCACTGTTTTCTGTTCAAAATGTACCTTAAAGGTAATTTGTCAAGTATTTAATACTCTTATCAACGTGGGAGTGGACAAATATGCTTCCTTTATGCAAATGTATGTATAAATGTATTGTTAGAAATCAATTAACAACACAAAACAATGACAAATGTTGTCCAGAAACACTCACAGGTACTGCAGTTAACATAAAAATATGCTCAAATCATTACATGGCAAACTGCAACCCAACAGGCAACAACAGCGGTCAGTGTGTCGACTTGACTTTGACTGAAAAACTGCATGGTTTTTACCCCAAACTGCATGTGATTATCATAAAGTGGGCATATCTGTAAAGGGGAGACTCGTGGGTACCCATAAAACCCATTTTCATTCACATATCTTGAGGTCAGAGGTCAAGGGACCCCTTTGAAAATGGCCATGCCAGTTTTACCTCGCCAAAATTCAGCCTAAGTTTGGAGCGTTATTTAGCCTCCTTTGCTACAAACTAGTATGACATGATTAGTGCCGATGGATTCCTTATGTTCTAGTTTCACATGATGCCAATATCTTCACTCTAGCTTTGATTTTGCTACAACCTAAATATTGCAAGTCGCGTAAATGCATTAAAGAAGTTAGTGGCATTAAAATCAGTTTGCGTTAACTTTGACAGCCTAATTAGAAACCCTTTCATTATTGTGGAGCAGAGATTTCCCACTTACACGCTGAACTAAACCGCTGGTCACTGGCTCACAAATACTTTATTACAAATAACATTAGAGGTTTCCTTTAAAATTAGACACAACTTTTACCCTGCAAAACATTTTCTCAAGAAATGTAAAACTAATTTAGATATAAATTGTACTTTTTGCACAGCTCAACCTGAACCCGTGCCCTTTGTCGTGTGTCTTTTCTCTCAGTCTAGTAGCCTACCTACTAGGCCTGATCAAAGAAATTCTTAGTTGACTAACACTCGTACGACTAATCAATTAGTTGATTTAATCAATTAGTTGATTTAATCAACTAGTTGATTTAATCAACAGATCTGTGAAACTGACTTTCTCCACAAAAAATCACACAAAAGCACCACTTTAAATCTTGTGTTTACCAGAAATGTGCTCATAAGTTTCTTGGAAATAAGTCATTCAGCACGAAAAAAGCATAAAAATATGACTAATCGACTCGACTGAAGAAATCTTAGCCGACTAAGACCAAAAGGACTGATTAGTCGACTAATCAGCTAAGAGGGGGCAGCCCAAGTACCCACTCTAAAAAAATATGGAAAGATGTTTCCAAATTTAGTATTGTAATCTTGTACAAAGACTGCATTGTTTTATGAACATGTTATATTCGGATTCTTTACGACAGAACATTTGAGAAAAATGTATATATCATAAATCTATTGATTACTCAAAACAAATTCTATATAGATACATTAACAAACCAGAGGCCCCTTTTTCCTGTTTTTGAACTGTATATATAAACTATTCAATCTTGTATAAAAAAGGACATAAAACTGTGGGCATGAATTGCTTGTAAAGTAGGCTATGTATGCAAATTTACAATTGCAAATTGTGCCTTAAATATTAATCTTTTTTTTTTCATTATTTATTTTATTTTTTTCTATTTCTATTTATTTTTGTCTATTTTTCTCACCTTCTGCAGTTGCCCCCTTCCAGCATGTTTGAATGTATGAATTTTGCCCTGTTTCTAAATGTCAAAATGCATGACATGTGCAATTCGTTCAATATAAAAACAACCAAAAAAACAACCACATTCATGTCCACAGCTGTTCCCTCATCCTCTCACCGGCCCTGTCAGAAGAACACACTGCTGCCCTCTACTGGTGGAACTACTTTACAGTCACATTTGTGTCTCCTGCAGTACATCACTGTGTCCTGCTGTTCACTGACCCCCACAGACACTTCTCTCCTGTAAGAAAAATGATCCAAATCATTTACACTTTGAGTAACTAAAGAATCACCTATAGTTTTTTCATATATTGGAAATATAATTACAATTATCTTCTTAGTTTGACTTACAAAAAAATGAGGGCTGTCAAAGTCAACGTGATAACGCAAATTTGCTTTAACGTCACAAATTTCTTTGCGAAACTTCTGGATTTTAGGTTGTAGCGGGCTCAGTTTTAAAGCCAGAGTGAGGATACTGGCATCATATGAAACTAGAAAAAACCTTAAGAATCCATTGGTACCAACCAGGTCAAACTAGCTTGTTGTGAAATAACACTCCACACCTGCGCTAAAGTTTTGGCAAAGAAAAACTGGCATGGTTATTTTCAAAGGGGTCCCTTGACCTCTGACCTCAAGATATGTGAATGAAAATGGGTTCTATGGGTACCCACGAGTCACCCCTTTACAGACATGGCCACTTTATGATAATCAAATTCAGTTTGGGGCAAGTCATAGTCAAGTCAGCACACTGACAGCTGTTGGGCTGCAGTTTGCCATGTTATGATTTGAGCATATTGTTTATGCTAAATGCAGTACCTGTGAGGGTTTCTGGACAATATTTGTCATTGTTTTGTGTTAATTGATTTCCAAAAATAAATATATATATACATTTGCATAAAGCAGCATAATTGTCCACTCCCATGTTAAGAGTATTAAATACATGACAAATTCCCTTTAAAGTACATTTTGAACAGATAAATGTGTGATTAATCGCAATTAACTATTTTAATGATGGACCGAAAAATCCTAATTCTAAATAAACTATTATTAATAAACATTTTATATACAGTGGCTATAGCAGAAGACCAAGAGTGTGATGTCAACCTCACTCACAATGCTGAGTCTGACCTGCGTGGTAGGAACACAGCAGCAGGTTTAACAGTGGCTTCACACACACAGATGAAAACAAGTCAATTGTTTTTCTTTCGTTTGGTTTTAATACAAAAATCCAGAGATATCATACATCGCCATCTCAGATTTCATCTTTCACATTAGAACCCAAATTAGAGGAAAAAGGGGAAGAAAAGAGACCGAGGAGGAGGGGGAAAAAATAAAACAAATTCCAGATGCTCATACGTTTACTCGCCTTTTAACATTTTCACTTCTGTCACCTCGGGCAACGGGCTGAGATGCTGTTCTCTGACCTTTAGAGGAGCCGTGTTAATGAACAGAGAAGAGCCCTCTGAAACAGGATAGTTAAGAGTCCCTGTGTACATGCAGATCAAACCATTTCTAACAACAACAACAAGTGACTTTGCCAGGAGGGCTCAGCGTAACCACTTCAACCAGATCTAGAAATGATTTATCATCAATAAGAAGAGCTTCGTCGATCCATTATGGACAGGAAGGTGTCTATGGTATTGCTTAGATCTATCCAACTCTCTCAGAACTATGTAAAAATGTTAAAGAGTAGCAGTGTATTTGAAACGGAGCACGACACACAACCTTTACAGTTTTTAAATCTGTGCTACAAGGTGCTCCCATATTAACAGACAGAGGATTACATATTCCCAAGTTTAAACAGGAACCGTGAGGGAAGCACAGTCTGACGTTAAAACACACACACAAAAAAAAAAAACTGTTCACATGTGAGGCGACGTTGTTCGTGCAGCGCCCCAGCACAGATCGGGACTTCCTCAAGCACACTCCACGGCAACCGCCACATGTAGATCAGCGATTTACTGGAGCGTTACAGCAGATCCAGATGCGCCTGCGGTCGCTGGATGTCCTCGGTATCTACGTCGGGTCCTCAGTAACTACGTCAGGTCCTCAGTAACTCTTCCTGCTCAGCTTCCTACAGATCTGTCAGAGATCAGATCCACTCAGCTCAGTCCTCCCGTCCCCCAGTGACAGTTGTGTCCTGTTTTTCATTTAAATTAGCTTTTTTTTTAAAATAAGGGGGGAACGCAGTATGCGATAGGCGTGTGTCGGAACAGCAGAGTCCAACTCGAGTGGTTGCTGTCACTGTTATTGATCGTCTCCGAGGAAACGGACAGTCCGTGTCGGTCCGTCGCCGTTTCTCCCGACAGTTTGCCAATAACTAACTGTTTATTATCATTTTCAGCTTGGTTGTCAGCTTTATTAAAAAAGTAAAATGGCCATTCCTGTTATCTTCCTCTTCCCCTCCTCCCCCCCCCCCCCTCCCTCCCTCTTTCCCACAAATATACACAACCGCACACATGCTCTCAACACACACACACACGCGCACACACACACACACACACACAGTCCTGATTTTCACCATGTGGGAGAGAGCCAAGCCATGCCAGGACAGACCCGATTAAGCTGAGCCAAAGAACGAAACACCCATTTTTCGCTTCCCTCCGTGTCTGGCTCTACAAAATGGCTGCCAGGCGTACCACAAGGCTCTGTGCTCGGCCCAATTCCTTTTCTCATCCGCTGTTGTTCCGTCGCGCTCACATCTCATTGGCTAGCTCCTCCGTTTCCGTGGAAACGTCTCCGTTGGCGATCTTGGTGTTCTCCTCGTATCCCGGAGGCGTGAAAGCCAACGTGTAGGGGTAAAGCTTGCGACACTCGGCTCGGTACGACTCGGCGCGCTCCTTGCAGTCGCCCAGCACGCCGCTCCGGAGACACTCCAGGACCTCTGTGCAGATCTGAGGAGGGTAGAAACAAATGTCAAATGGGAGCTCTGCACATTTAGGGAATTTTATTTATTAAAAGTCAACCTTATCTACTACTGATCCATCCACATGGGCTATATAATATAATCAATATATCAAATTATTAACCCTCTGAGACCCACAATAGACCCATTTATGTCTCTTTTAGGGGGGTACAGGGGGTCTTTAGGGGGAGATAGCAGGTCAACAGTAGATGTCACATAGAAGTGGTGTACATCATCTGAAAGCCGGGAACCTGAAGATTAATTGAGATGCAGCTCAGCACTGTGTGTCAAGTTGTTATAGTCATAAATCAGAAATAACATTAATTAATTAAATAAATTGTTAAAGTGTATAAGGCTTTAGAACATTATGATAGAAGTATATGATGGCCATCCCCATGCTCTATTTGGTCCTAAATTTAACCATTTTTACCTCTCGAGAATTAATAAAAATGACCAATAATCCCTTCAAATAACTACAGTAAGACACCAAGAGTTTGAGGAACACCGTAGAAAAAGTCCCTGCTGTGATTTGGTATCAAAAACTTTTGACATTTGGAGATTTCTGCAAGAATTGCATTTTTCAGCGATTGGATGGCGAGCACTTCTGTTCTGGAAACTCCTCAGAAACCCCCTTATTGTCAATCTAGCTAGGAAAGCCATCCATTCTCTGAATGCCCTAGGTTTGTAGTTTGTGGCTGTAAAGTTTCATGAGGCTGTGATTATCCTAGAGGTCACCACAGGTCATTTTATACAGTGAGGTCAAATTACTACTATGGGGGACTAACATCACATTAATACAATTGAGCTCATTGGATCCACAAGAGTCTCAGCTTGACAGTGATACCCAATTTATGTAATTGTAAGACTGTTTAGGGATCCCAGTATGCAGAAATATCCAAACACCATTTTAGAATAGGTGAAAAAACATATTTATATTGCATTCATATAACTGCATGGTTTCTGCCCCAAACTGCATGTGATTATCATAAAGTGGGCATGTCTGTAAAGGGGAGACTCGTGGGTACCCATAGAACCCATTTTCATTCACATATCATGAGGTCAGAGGTCAAGGGACCCCTTTAAAAATGGCCATGCCAGTTTTTCCTCGCCAAAATTTAGCGTAACTTTAGAGCGTTATTTATCGTTCTTCCTGACAAGCTAGCATGACATGTTTGTCACCAATAGATTCCTTAGGTTTTTTTAGTTTCAGATGATATCTGTACCTTCTAGCTCTAAAACTGAACCTGCTTCAGCCTCTGAAAGACAGTGAAGTCAATCAAGATTGCCGGTCTCAGGTGTTAATAAGGTTATAATAAGGACTACATCAATATCAGTACTTCCACTGTGGTATCAATGCATAATTGCTAACATTGATAGTATGTATTCCAACTTTTTACCAGACAGTCGTGACACTGCATGATTCCATGAATGCGTACCTGTATGGTTCGGTTGTTGAGTGGCTCATCTAGTGCTGTGGCCAGCTCTGCTGCCTTTGTTTCAGTCGATGAGTCCAGGTACGCCATCATCTTAGCAGCTGCAGGAGGGAGAGAAGAAGTCAGTCTGTCAGTCTGAGGGAAAGTCCTGGAGAGGCAGGATTGTTTTTAGGTTTTTAAGTAGCCTACCAGCTAGTCGGTGTGGTATGGAGTTTGAGTGCTTGGTGAGGTAGGCCTGGTTGAAGCTCATGGCGTTGCTGTCTCCGAACAGTCGGGTGATCTCCTGCTTCAGCACCGTCCGGACTGTCGCCGGCAGCTCCTTGCTCTCAGAGACTGAAAGAAAGGAGAGGAAGACGAGGGAGAGGTGTGAGAAATGGTGGGAGGAATGTTGAAAACAAAAAGAAGTAGGAAGAAAAGGGCAAGGAGGAAGGTGGTGGGTAGTAAATTAGAAAGAGAAAGGATGCAGGAATAAAGGAACAAAAAAGGTATATAACAAAATGTGAAGGACATGAAATCAACAACATTCAACAGCTGTGGTATTAATGAGGAACCCTCTCTCCTACCTCCTTTAAAGAAGCGTACTAGACACTGGTGTAACCATGGGTGGTCTCGGTCGATGGCCAACGCTCTCTTCACCGATTGGAGCATCAACAGGTATTTTTCTGAAAAGAGAAGACGGATTGTAAATCTGTGTGAAGCAGAAATTAAGTAAATGAGGTAAAGGACAACACGGTAAGAACTAGGGGATGTCACAAGAACCGATAGTTTGATACCAAGTTGATACAAAAATTCTGAGAACGTGACGGTACTCATTTTTCTACAGTGCAACAGGTACCGTATCCCGTCCCGGGGACAACGGAAAATGTGTTTGGGATGCAATAAACTCACCATCGATGCGTTCAGGGGATGAACCCTATTTTTCCTTTATAATGCTACATTGTGAACAACAAATCTGTGTTGAAAACGGCCGAACGAGAGCTAGTTAACTTTAGCTGTGGAGGACTGTGCTGCTTACCGGCTGCTAACAGCTAACGTTAACTAACTCTCGTTCTGCCGACTTCAACACAGGAGGTGCCAGTGATTTACATAATGATACATGATGCGTTCAGGCTCTATTCAGTAAAAACTGAGTATTGAGCGAAGGTAAATTCCAACGTTTTCATGATGTGCTCAAATGTAATCTTGTAAAATACAGTTTTTGGTGAGAAACTTGAGTAAATCCAGATGTTTGAAGGAGATGTTTTCACAGCAAAATAAAATAAATGATAGAGGGAATTATGACCTGATTAACTTCCTAACAAAAACAAGTATGCAAACGGTAATAAAAGGAGTGGATGTTGAGGTACCTGGGATTTATTGTTTTACTTTTGTTTTCTATTGTATCATCAACAATTTGTATCGAGAATCCTGGAATTCCATTGGTATTGGTATCGACTACTAAATTTCTTGCATCGCGACACCCCTAGTAAAGGCCTTTGCACACCTAGTCCTTTTTTTTTTTTTACACACCGACTCCGAAACTTTCGTTCGTCATTTAAGTTTGCGGAACTTTCGGCTAGACCTTCTGCATTTTTTTGCATCCGTCAAAAGGCAAAAGAGGTTTTTTTTGACCACTCAGTCACCGACCGTGCAAACGTCTGCCAAAATGGCATCTGATAAAAACACTTTACGGAAAAGATAGATTGTGGCAGGTGATTGCAGAACAGCTTGGATTCGGGGATGGTCACAAAACAAAAGGATGTAGGAAAGATTAGAGAGTAGTGATCACAAACAACAGCTTCTTGCTAATGTCATTCATTCATTAGCCCCGTTTGGGACTAGCGCTATCCATCGCACCCACGTAATTAATTCAGTTTTGTCTCGTACTGTGAATCTTCGCAACAAATAGAATAATAAAGACGCATCGCACTCAGTGTGCAAGGTTTCTGTGTGTAACGTTTTTTTTTAATCAAATGACGAATTAATAATATGCATACGCAGAAAAAACTAAAACGAACTTGGTGTGCAAAGATCTTAAAAACTAAAGAAAAAGTCAGTGAAGTGTCATTTAAATGTGCTTGCCAACCTTTCCTGAAGTAGATCTCAAAGGCCAGTAGGTGTGTGTCTATTTTGTCCTTGACCAGGTGTTTCAGGGGAATCAGGAACTTGACAGCTTCTTCCAGTGGATATTCTACCTGTAAACAGGAAGTGACAGAGAGGGAACACAAAATCAGCTTAACTGACTCCGCTCACCTGATAGTATGTTATTCTGTGTGTAACCTGTGTGAGCAGCGGTGAAGACAAATTTCCATTGCCTTGCCACTGACTGTAAAGTTTTTATGATTCTTTATGTTTCTAACCTTGACCAGCTTGTCAGGTATTAGCTCCTCCTTGGGCCCTCCGATCTCCTCGTCATCATCCTCCTTCTTCTTCTTCTGGTTCTTCAGCTGCTTCTCCTTCTCCGCGTTCTTCTTCTCCTCCTCCAGCTGGGCTTTCTTCTGGGCTCTCCGCTGCTTGTTCCTCAGCTTCTTCAGCTCTTTGTCCGAGAGGTTAGCTAGAGAAGAGAGCGGGGGCGTTAATGATGGACAAAATCTACTAATTTCAGCATTTAATACATATTGGACACTCAAAGTAGTGTCTCACCGGTGTCGGCCTGCAGCTCCTTGCTGTCGTCAGTTAGGGGATTGTCGTGGAGGCTCAGGTAGATCTGGATGGCGCTGATGGCAGCCTTGTAGTAGAAGGGATGCATCCGGAGCACGTCCTCCAGCTTCAGTAGGTCCACGTAGGAGCGTAGCGTCATCTTCCTCATGCAGTAGGTGTGGAAATCAAACTGGTCGTCTGTGATCTCCACAAAATGCTGATGAGAGAGGGGAGAAAGGAGGAGGAAGATGTAAACAAAACAAAAAAACAAAACAATCAAGGAACTCCTTAGCTAAGGAGTCTCATGCATGTAATAATACACCAGGTACAATCCCTGATAATAAAGGCTCACTCTTTCAATCTCGTGGCACTTCTTGAGGGCATCCCCGAACTTGTTCATGGACTTGTAGGCGAGTGCACACTCCGTCTGGAACCACATGCACTGCATCTCGTTGAGGTTCTCCACTGCTGATGCTCCCTCCTGGACCGAGACAAAGCAAAAAACACACGCATGAGCAAAGTGAATGACAAAACAAGGACGTGACCAATTATCATGTCAAGTGCTGCACACACATTTGTCTGGTCATTTTGTGTTACTGTGGATCTATTATTATTATTATTATTCTTCATGTATAGAATTATGTTGCCAATCATGACCGGGCTTGTTTAGGTTCACTGTGTGTGAACTCCTTTGCAGATATGGCTGATAGAATTAGACAGGATTTTTAGGAGAGGCCTTTTGTAAGTTATATTGAGGTACAATGAGTTAGAATTAGGGCTGTTAATTGTGATTAATTGCACCTTTTTTATCTGTTCAAAATGTGCCTTAAAGGGAGATTTGTCTGGTATTTAATACTCTTATCAACATGGGAGTGGGCAAATATGCTGCTTTATGCAAATGTACGGATATATTTATTATTGAAAATCATTTATCAACACAAAACAATGACAAATATTGCCCCAAAAAAATATGCTCAAATCATAACATGGTAAACTGCAGCCCAACAGGCAACAACAGCTGTCAGTGTGTCAGTGTGCTGACTTGACTATGACTTGCCCCAAAACTGCATGTGATTATCACAGCGTTATTTAGGCTCCTCCGCTACAAGCTAGTATGACATGGTTGGTACCAATGGATTTAGGTTTTCTAGTCTCATGATGCCAGCATCTTCACACTTTAAAACGGAGTTGCGTTAATGCCTTAAAGAAATTAGTGGCATCAAAATGAATTTGCGTTAATGCGTTATTATCTCGTTAACTGTGGCAGCCCTAATTTATAACCCTGTGTTAATCTGCATAAGTGAAAAGAATTCCACCTTCAGTTATTTCAGGTTGTAGGCTAGTAATACTGAGGGGTCATGAGGTCTCCAGGTTCTATGATTTTGTTTTGACATTTTCAAAAGTTTTCCTCAGCTCGTCGGCTGTCTGTTTGGACTTGTGTGCACACCCACGGACAGTTTCTCTCACCCGGGTGAACTTGGAGCACATTTCCTCGGCCTCTTTGACCATGCCAGCCTTCAGCATGTACTTGGCACACTTGGAGTTGATGAATCTGTCAGCGGTGTCCAGAGCCTGGGCCTCGTCCATCCACTGAGCAGCCTCTTTGATGTTCCCAGCATGCTGCAGGAGGGTAAAGGTCAATACAACACGACAACAGCACGGCAACTCTCCATTGCTCCTCAGTTATAACCCCCTAAACATGTGTGCCGTATGCTACCTTGTAAATCTTGGCTTTGATAAGGAAGAGTTCGATGAGCGTCGGCGTGCTCTCGATGGCTGCGTTGATGTATTCTAGAGCCAGCGTCTGTTGGCCAATCATGTCGTAATGCTGTGCCAGGAAGTACTGCACCCAGAGCAATGTGGTCGGTGGTTCCTCCTTACCGTCATCTGCGACAGAGAGATTGTTTCGAGGTTACTTCTTCAGGGATTGTAAACAAAAGACTGCAATAGTTGTAGGTTCTGAACAGAAATGAGAATGTTGGTTATACTCCTTAAGATTTGAATGAAATCAATCCCCACTTTGGATACTTTTCTCAATATTATTGATTAGAAAGACATCAAATTTCTTATCATAATACTGATTAATACATTTTCTTCTCACCGTTCTGGTTGAACATTCTACAGCTTTTTAATGTGGTTTCATAGCTGACAACCAGCTCCTCTATTAATGCCACCTGCAAAGAGAAAGAAGACAGGGTACATTACCTGACCTGCAGTATAGAGTACATATCTGTGAGTGAATACTTCAATAATCAATCAATAACTTAACACCCTTAACACGCCCCCAGTTTGGAGAAACAGACAGGAGTTAGCAGCACAGAAGCAAAGTAATGTACTGCTGTGGACGGGGACAGCAACAAAACGTATTTTAGACAGCTAAAAGAAAGGCTCACCTTAAAAAAAATCTGTTCAAGTGTACGTTATATTTCTAATATTTTCACTGCTTTACCTTGACGGCCCTTTCTGACAGGGAACGCCAAAGCCACCAGACTCTGGTCCGTCAGTTATGTCTAGTTCACACTACACAATTTTAGCCCTGATTTTCTGCTCCGTGACAGTTTTTGTTGCTCACCAACAAAAGCCCCAGATCAGAGGCAAATCAGCATTGACTCACCGCTCGCACATTGGTGCTCGAGGGTCATGTGTGAACTGCCCAAAGACATGAGCCAGGAGGCGCGCTGAAGCTCGCCGATGCCTCGCAGACACCTCGCAGACACGTTCCGGATATCTATCAAGCTAAAAAAAAAAACTGTCGGGGACTTCGGCCTCAAGCTACAGCCAGTGAGAGTGCAAAATACGGGTTGAGGGGAAACCTGGGGGAGGAGGCCTGTAACAGTAGGAACTTACTGTAAAAGTTGTTGCTGCACCTAGAGGGAAAAAAATAGTAAAAAAAAAAAAAAAGTGTGGAAACAGGCTATTTTGTAAATGCATGTGCCAACGACAACATCAGCAATGTGTCTTGCGCATGGTATCACGTCATTTACTGTGTATTTGTCACGTGTGTTTTCGTGACAAAATGTAATTTGGAGACCTCGTCGTGGATTTCTTCCAGTGAAAGGTCTTGTAGTGGGAAAACCACAATGACTTAAAGAATTGTAGTGTGTACTTAGCTTTAGTCGGTTAGTTTGTGATATTGCGTGACTTTGGTGAAACACAATAACACAAACAAACTCCCGTGTTCTGTGAGGTAAAATTACTGTTTTTTCCCCCCAAAAGGAGTCTAGTGGCTTTGAAGAGAGCATAGATAACGGCTTCAGTTCCCCGTTGGAAAGGGCTGTCTGACGGCAAGGTAAAGCAGTGAAAATATTCTAAATATTGTGTACACTTGTATAGACTGATATTGATTTTTGATATTTTATTTTTTTAGATGTTTAAAATATGTTCTGCTGCTGCCCCCATCTGCAGCAATACATTACTTTGCTCCCGTGCTGGTACTCCTGTCTATTTCTCCAAACTGGGGGCATGGCGACCGTCAACTACTATAGGTAATACACTGACTATGGATAAGTACCTCATACAACCCCACATCAAACAACCCGATCTATCCCTTTAAACCTAGTACAAAGGAATCTTTCCCCTTCCTTCAGTGCATTATGTAAGCTGGTTTAAAGTGAAGTGAGGAAAAAGTCTTTGTGATGTAGAGCAGTCATCTGTCGTGTGTTAGCAGCAGTGCTGTCACCTTTTCTTTGTCGTTGTACAGTGATTTCAGAGTGGTGAAGACGGGCGGACAGCCTTTACTGAAGTTCAACCGCAGATACCTGTCCAGACACTCTCTGAACTTCTCACCTGTAGAGAAATACGGGGAGATGGAGAAGATCATAAAACTTTACGCCACCTCTAATCACGCAGTTAATTTCATTCATGGTCAAAAAATGACTAACAAATAAAAGTAGAGTAAAAACTGGAAACCCAAATAGCATGAATACAATCAAACAACTGAAGCTGAAGACGGCTACTAGCGTGATCGTTCATTCCTACGACACGGATGGAAAATTGGACTGAAGTCCCTGAAAGGAGACCCACCAGAGAGGAAGTTGAGGGGCAGCCGGCGAGGAACCAGTCCTTTGGGAAACTTCTCCCAGGCGTCTTCATAGATCTTTTGTCTCTCTTCTACACCACCTGGGAAAAAGCAAACAGAAAAATTAACTAGTGTAGACAACTGTAGCTTGTACAATGAATGTCAGTGATGATGATGTTGTGTCATACCTGGTTTTTGGGCATTTTCCAAGCCCCGGTAATAGGACCAGTTCTCGGGGTTCCTCTCCTGCAGACGGCGGTAGACCTCTGTTGCCTCATCCAGACGCTCCAACTTCAACAGTAACTCTCCTACAGAAACATGAGAAGAGATTTGGTGTCAAAGTGCATAGAAAGAGTCCAAAGCTGCTCTGATTCAACCGAAGGTTAGAGAAGGTTAAGGTTGAAGAAGCTGAACAGCAAGTAAATATTCATTTGAATCTTGTAAAAAAAAAAAAATACAGCCCTGACATTCTATTATTGAAATGCAGCAGAGCGTCACCTGCTCGGGTGAGCATTAAGATATCTTACAACGTGAACAAACGGTCCACACTGACTCTGGTCCAGCTGTATATTAACAGTCTGAAATATAGTGTGTGTGTGTAAATAGAGTGGTGCGGAAATGACGAATATTTGAAAGCCAACTCAGAAGTAAAAGGTGAACATTAGGCTATAAACTAACTAACGTCGCATGACTTCAGGTCCCCACCACTAAGCTAAAGGAGGACTAGTGTTTGGCGTGATGGCGTTTAGTAGTTTAATTTAGCCACTTGTTAGCAAACGCCTTTTTTAGGACATGTAAAAGGATCGGAAGATCGACAGTTTGATCTCAGGCTCCTCCAGTCCGCATGTTGAAGTGTCCTTGGACAAGATCCTGAACCCCAAATGGCTCCCAAAGGCTGTGCCATCAATGTATGAATGTGTGTGAGTGAATGGGTGAAGACTGACATGTAGTGTAAAGTGCTTTTGAGTGGTCGGAAGACTAGAATGGAGCTATAAAAAAGCAATTCCATTTACTGACGTATTTTATGTCGTAGAGCAAAACGTTAAAATCTCTTAAAAGGAGCAGTGTGTAGGATATGGTGGCAGATTGCAAACACCTGAAATTTTCCCGTGTACCAAGCGTGTAGGAGAACTACGGCGGCCGACGTTAAAACGTGAATGCTCTCTTTAGAGCCAGTGTTTGGTTTGTCCGTCCATGGGGCCTGTAGAAACATGGTGGCTGGCTCCATGAAGAGGACCCGCTCCCTATGTATATATAAACGGCTCATTCTAAGGTAACGAAACCACAACGATTCTTATTTTCAGTTGATTATACACTAAAGAAAAACACTTATTAATATTATATTACATGCCTGCCAATAGATGCCCTTAAACGCTACATTTTGGCCCTACATTTTTGAAAGGTTAACTCATCAAATTGCCTGTGATGTTTCAGAGACTTTGTCTGGATGCTTTTTGCCAAAATCTACTATAGTAGGTTTACTATGGCCGCTCTGGATTTACTAGTATACACATGTTTACCCTTACAGTCACCTGAGGCGCGTAGAGCCACCATTGGCTAATCCCAAGGTTCTGGATTCAGTGTGACATTGACAGAGTACGTTTGGAGCACAGTGACCCACCTCGTGTCTCCTCCACAGCCAGTTTGTCACAGATCTGCTTCTCGTAGTTGGACAGATGCTCCAGGGCCTCCTTGTAAAGGCCTGCTTCTCTCAGCACCTGGTTCTGGTACAGCAGGAGCTCGCTGTACTCGTAGTCCACTTTGTCTGGAGACGTCTGGACAAACAAATGGGTTGTTTGGTGAATTCAACATTTTTCGACAAGCAACAGTGAAATACTACTGGAGTTGCTGGGTGAACTTCAGGACAATGCATCATTGTTGGTGTATATGTGCCGTTGCCTAGTCACAACAGCTTGTTGTATTACATATATGGCACAAAGACAGGAAGCAGAATGGTCTTATCAGGAGTAAGCCAGAGAGAGTGAGCTCTATTGTGACCGATGCACAGAGGACAGAGACAACACCCATATTTAAAAACTCTGTCGAGAGGAAGGACTGACTGGCTTAAATCACGCACTGTAACTCAGAAGCATCAATCAGAAAGTCAGACACCTACGACATGACAAGAAATGTGAGTAATCCTGTTACTCATCTTACACTGCAGAGTGTTGAACAGCATCTGCGATACACAAGATACTTGATATTCATGGCTCAGTTTCTCAGTCCTGATCATAATACCATATCTCACCTCATGTATGAAGAATGAGAAGGAAAGTATTTTTATTTGGGCTGTCAATCGATTAAAATAGTTAATCGCAAAATAATCACACATTTTGTATCTGTTCAAAATGTACCTTAAAAGGGAGATAAATATCTAATACTCTTTCCAACATGGGAGCAAATATGCTGCTTTATGCAAATGTGTGTATCTATTTATTATTGGAAATCAATTAACATAAAACAATGACAGATATTGTCCAGAAACCCTCACAGGTACTGCATTTAGCATAACAAATATGCTCAAATCATAACATGGCAAACTGCAGCCCAACAGACGTCAGTGTGTCAGTGTGCTGACTTGACTATGACTTGCCCCAATGTGCATTTGATTATCATAAAGTGGGTATATCTGTAAAGTGGAGACTCGTGGGTACCCATAGAACCCATTTTCATTCACATATCTTGAGGTCAGAGGTCAAGGGACCCCTTTGAAAATGGCCATGCCAGTTTTTCCTCGCCAAAATATAGCGCAAGTTTGGAGCGTTATTTATCCTCCTTCATGACAAGCTAGTATGACATGGTGGGTACCAATGGATTCCTTAGATTTTTCTAGTTTCATATGATACCAGTATCTTCACTCAAGCTTTAAAACTGAACCTGTTACAACCTAAAAATCACAAGTTGTGTTAATGCTTTAAAGAAATTAGTGGCGTTAAAACTAATTTGAGTCAACGCGTTACTATCACATACTTTTGACGGCCCTAGTTTATATATATATATATATATATATGAGAGACATGGTAAGCCGTCATTGGGTCTAACCTGTTGTGTTTTCCTGAACTCCTCAATGATCTTTGCAGCCATCTCGTAGTCCTCCAGGAGGTGATAGGCGATGGCGTAGCCGATCCAGGAGGCCCGCTGCGCTGGACGCAGCTGCAACAGCTGGTACCGTGTCTCCTACAGAGAAAAAAAAATCCAAACACCAGTTTATTTAGCCATGCTTACTATCAGGACAAACTGGGTGACAAAAGAATGAACTAATGTCCTCTGTAAGACAACTCTTCATGTGGCCCAAAGGATTTGTAAAGCGATGTGTAGCTAGGGAGATAAACTAGGAGGAAATGACGGTTGGCAGCACAACGTGGAGAAGAGATATTTTGCTGATTCATGGTTTTGACACCAGGTTGTTACTAGCTCGCTCAGGGAGAACCAAATAACAACACATCTAATACACTCTGATTCAGTGCCCCTCCCTTTCCCACTCTCGTCCATATTTTTAATCCTTTCAACCACACTTTCATCTCGCCATTTCATACCTCTCACTAAATAAGCATCTAAATCCCAGGCTGTGTCCCACGAGAGCTGTTCTACATTGTGAAGCCTGACTGCAACCTGATATCTGCCTGCTGATATGCTCCGTCCTCTCCAAATCGGTGCCATACTGCGTCCTGGACGAGGCAGAGCGACAGATTGGAGTGTGGTACTCCAGGAAGTTATTTCCCCACAAATTATTCAAGTCGGTTTTATTCTTGAATTACAAAGAAAAGTTGCCATATTTCTTAAATCTGCTTCTCACAACTGGGTGTGGACTCTAGAGCACGGCTCTTCTACGGCTGACCTGACCCCCGAGTGGGGCTGGATGACTGAAAATTGGTTTTCATTCATGAAAATCTCACCCTGTAGCCCTCCAGGTCTCTCATCTGGATCTGCAGCAGGGACAGGTCTCGGAGGATCTGCAGGTTGTCCTTGTCCCACTTCAGAGCGTTGCGGTAACACTTGATGGCCTCATCGTACTTCTTGTCCGAGCGCTGCAGTAGGCCGTAAACATGCCAGCCTGGGACGCACGTGGAGTTAAGGAACAACCTCCATTCAATCTGATGTTATCAAAATACTATTAAAAAGGTATAGAGAAGTGCACAGAGGTGTTGTGGTTACTGGGCCCAATGAGCCTCTCCTGGTTAGAGCAGACAACTGGTTTAACTGATCTATAAAGTATCAATAACTTAATGATGGTTCTTTAACAGTTTTTTTTTTTTCAAATGTTAACTTATTAAAGAAGTCACATTCTGCTAACAATTTGAGAAACAAAAATATATATAATAAACTACTCATGCCATTGATTAACGTGAGCATCATACACACCCATGACTGTGGGTATACACCTGAATATGTGTTGAAGATAACGGTCACTGCTGACTTGGTTTTAAAGGTGCTATTGATAACATTCAGACACTAGATGTCTCATTCTCCCTCCCCTGTTCCATTGCATTGGCTTCACAACAAGTTGTTGCCAGACACTTACATTAATCTCAGCCATTTATCTGTTTTTTCGTCACTAACTGATGACCCAGAGACACCGCGTGGTACCAACGTTGTTTTACCATTTGCTCACAAGCCTTGTTAAAAGTGGGAACTAAACGTCAGATATTTTCCACAGAGATAAACAAAACATTAATTTGGGATCCGGCAGAATTTTTTTAAATGTTTAATTCACAATCAGAATTTTTTCAGGAAAAGCCATACTTTTATTCGGCACCTTTCTAAAAGCCGTTTATTATTATTATTTTATATTTTGTTACACAAAGATGTTATCAATAAGACCTTTAAATAGGGCTGCAAATAACTAACTAAATGTCATCGTCTTCTCCATTAATCGATCAAGTGCCCCAAATGATGAAATAAATTCCAAAAATCACTACATATGAGTTCAAATGATGACATAACACTTTGTATACCAGCATGCATCCCTCAAAGTATACACTACACAAACGAGACACACATTTGCCACAGGCTTCTCAAGATAAGAAATGACTGGTGAAGCTAAAAAAGATAGGGTGTTGTCTGCTCAGAGAAACAGTATGTTGACTTTAAACTTAGGCTGCTGCCCAGCACTTATCTGCTGGAAATGTGCACAGATTTCCGTCAGACCCGAGAGTCACAGGGAGACAGAGAGAGAGAGAGAGCAATAGAGATGTGCTGACTATACTCCACACAGACAAGAGCTCCTCAGCACAATGTGCATCTCAAGGTCCCGTAACATCAGACACACATTCACTCATT
Organism: Sebastes fasciatus; assembly: GCF_043250625.1. Taxonomy (NCBI): domain Eukaryota; kingdom Metazoa; phylum Chordata; class Actinopteri; order Perciformes; family Sebastidae; genus Sebastes; species Sebastes fasciatus. Next base: position 7,747,403 of record NC_133797.1, on the reverse strand, counting down.
TTACAAAAGACAACAACTGAACGTCTTCAATCAGGGTTCTTGCACCATTTTTAAAGTTTAAATTTAATGCTTTTTGAAACTTCAACAAATATAAGACCCCAAAAATATCAAAACGATTTCTTTGAAAGAAAAGAGGGGAACTTCTGAAATTGTTTCGAGGGCTGCAGCAATTTCTGTCCACTTCTTTCTCAACAGCTTTTCTTTTTGTAAATTTCCACCAGGAACAGGATGTGACATCATCTCAAAAGGAATCTAGTTGTAGTCTTGTAAATAGTGACCCTGTAAGATCCCCAGTATCTGCAAAATCGTATAGTCTGTGACTAAAAACTCTGAGACGTAAGACACATTGCCTTTAGATGTGAGAGGGTGTCAGATTTAAGTCTTTTAAAAATCTTTTAAAAGTCTTCTAGTGTCTGGTAGGCATTAAACGCACCATCTGCAAATGTAATACCTACAGCAAATTCATGGTAAATTTAAGACAATTTAAGTCCTTAATTTCCTTGATTTTACATTAAGACCTTTTCAAGACTTTTTAAGGAGCCGTGGGAACTCTTTAAGTGACAACAGCTTAACCCAGAGCATATCACCTTCACTTACACACAACATTAGGTGTGGCATGACATGAGTAAGGATACAGACGTGGCTCTTGAGGTCATTGCGCAGGCCTCTTCGCACCAGGTCGTAGGCCTCCTCCTTCTTCCCCAGACAGTTCAGGGTCAGTCCCTTCATCGCCAGCGTCTCTGCAGATAGTCAATGGTACAGCAGACGGTAAGAAATACAGCACATATTGTCCAATGACAGGAGAATTTTCTCATCCATCTGTACGCCTGCTGCTTACCTCCATGCTCTGCGAACTTGGGGTTGGACAGAATTTGTTTGCAGAACTTGAGCCCATTTCTGTACTGCTTGTGTTCGTAACATCGCTGTCAAAGGAAGGAGAGAAATTACGTTAAGCAAAGAGAACAAGAGTGACGTTTCAGAGAGACAGAGAAGCAGCACAATACTCATCCTGGAGTTGATAGCCTTGTCCCGACTCATAACAACTAGCTCAACTGTGCAAGTTGATTGAGTTGTTGGACACTTGCTAAAGTAATGCCGGGCAGACACACAGCTGACAACCTGCTAAACTAAACTAAATATGCGGTGGAGACTTTTACTGGGAAAGTGGCTGCATGTCTGCGACACAACACGCAGCACCGTGGCAGCTAAGTTAACGCTGCCGGACGGTGAACTGAAGACAGTGAACGCAGCATCGTGACTGCTACAGTAAACTCTCTTAATACTAGACCATGGGGAAAAGATGAATAATGCACTTCTAGGGACTTTTACTTTGGAAAATATCTAAATGTATCCATTAAAAATGTATCAAATCGGGAGATACAGTAGGTCTATCGTTCCAGCCATAGACTTTGTACCCTATGACATCACAAATTTGAGTTTTAGCACTCTAGTTTTTGGATTTGGGAGCGAGTTGTTCATATTTACTAATATTTTTTGGACTGTCTAAGACCAAAGGAATAACATGCATGTATTTTGAAAATGGGTCTAGTTCCTCTTTAAGAGCTCTGGTCACAGACTGGGTTATAGTTATACAGCAATGATATTATTACAACAGCAGACCATGATCAGACAATGTACTCCAAAATTATTCCTCAAAACTATCCATATTAACATGCATCAGCCTTCTGCACACAGCCGAGCTTAAATGTTGAATCAGACTTTTTACTAATACACACAGTATTACACCACCTTAAAGGAATTACCAGCTTTTTGCCCTAAAGTTATATTTAGTATGCAGTTGCACAATCAACAGTACACCACCTCTCTTTTTAAGCCGATCACTGTGTGTGTGTGTATCTGAGTGAGTGAGAGAGATGGGAAGAGTTAAGCTGGCAGATGGCATTTCGTTGTCCCACCGTCAACTTCACTAATGGTGAAAAAAAGATTACGTCAACCTCACATATGGCCGGGTGCCAAGGCTGGTTATGAAATTATAAGTAATTCACTGTTGAACTAAGCGGAGGATTGCACCACTTACAGAGACTTCAGGCTAGAGGACAGAAGAGACAGGCTGATGTCCCGTCAGTTGCCGGATGGTGCTGCCTTATCTACATACTGTACTCTAACTGAACTGCATAAAGGACAATGACAGAAAAGACCTGAAAAGATCCGTTCAAGGGTGTAATGCAGAGTAATTGGACACACACTAGTAGTACTCGCCTCAATGGCACAACCTTTTCACCATATACCCAATCTCTGAACCCATCAGCAATCGGTCTGACAATGAATAAGCCTCGGGGGGGCAAGGGGCTATATTTCTGGGGTTCCGGTGTAGCCAGTGGTTTTCCAGGCCAAGACTCCCTTTTGCATGCGCTGCTCATTGTTTACAGTCTGATTAGCAACTTTAAATGTGAGACTGGATTTGGAGTTGAGAGGCGACGTGTATGACCGGGTTGTTTCACAAGTAGCCAGTTTACAAGCTAATTTTAAACGAATAAAAAGCTAAGTCATCGTCAGACGATAGCCATTGGGTTCCCAGATTGCAATTCGGCCAATGTGTTCCGCCTCTTTTGCTCTCCATATGGAGAGCCTGCATTCAACAAATGCCTGCTCGAACGTGACGGGTCAATACTACTCGGACTACAAACGGAAAACCAGAACGTTTCCGATGCCAAAATCTTGTCCCGTTGCCTACAGATTCTACATGTGACTGCAGAATCTGTTTATAGAGATTACCATGTACCCAAACCCGAAGCATTTGATTTACTGACACCAATTTCTCTCCACATGTAGAAACCAAACCATGAGGAACTATAAAAAACTGTTAAATCAAAACTTGTTGTAGCTCAGTACTCCATTGTCCTGATTCATTCAATAATCAATGTAATGACAGCCATGCATAGAGTCTTAGCATTGCATTGGGTTTTTAAAAATACTACTACTAAAAACAAAACACTGAGCTCCTGCAGAAAGCTACATTGGAAGGTGTAACACCATTTACTTTTAACACAAGTAAGGGTCAATTCAAAAAGTCACACATGTATTATGCAGGTATACAGATGCTAGTACACACCCAAACTGTACTGTTCAATATAAATTTAGCAACATTAACACCACCAGCTGTGCTTAATATCCAGCATGTTCTCTACCTCACCCAAAATAACTCAGCCCGCTGAGTTACAGAGAGAATGTGTCAGAGCGGTGGCTCTAAGCTGCAGGGCTCGCTGCAAGGAGAGCAAACGGTAGATTTAGGGGAAACATTTTCCAAAGCACTGACGTCACATTCGCGTCATATTGGTGGTGAGGAGGAGGAGAGTCTTGGGGATACAACTCGCAAGCGTCGACATTAGTGAAGAGCAACTGAAAATGATGATGATGCAAAATTGGACTACAACTTTTCACTCAGTAGTTGAATTAAAATGTAGTTAGGTTTCTGCTAAGTTTGGGCATTTATGTCCATAAGGTTTTCACTCTTCTTCATTATGCAGAGCCTAGTCAGAAATATAAGATATCAGGAAAAGAGGAGTATTTGTAATCATACTAATCAATATTATCAGTTGTGTGCCAGCCTAAAGGTCCTGGCACCTTTATTGTTCTATACACCAAATACTACCCATAATACATTTGGACTAGGGATGTCACAAGAACCGATACTTTGGTACCAACTTGATGCCATATTTCTGAAAATGTGACTGTACACGTTTTTTCTATGGTACCGTAAAGTACCGGGGATCAGGTCTCGAGATGAACGTCGTCCCATTGTCCCGGGGACGATAGAAAATGTCTCTGATAATTAGGGCTGTGTATTGGCAAGAATATGGTGATACGATACGTATCATGATACAGGATAACAATTCAATATATTGCGGTACTGTGAGCAAGGCAATATATTACGATTTATTTAATTTAATTTTATGGCATAAAGACGCCACAAATAAACCATTTTAGAATGAGCAAAAATAAAATTTATACAGCATGCAAAAAAAACTGCATGTTTTTTGTCCCAAACTACATGTGATTAGCATAAACTGGACATGTCTGTGAAGGGGAGACTCGTGGGTATCCATAGAGCCCATTTTCATTCACACATCTGGAGGTCGGAGGTCAGAGGTCAAGGGACCCCTGGGAAATCGCCATGTCTTTCCTCGCCAAAATTTTGCGTAACTTTGGAGTGTTATGTAGCCTCCATCGCTAAAAGCTATGATGACATAGTTGGTACCAACGGACACTAGTTTCATATGATGCCAGTTATGTCACTCTAGCTTTAAAACTGAGCCTGTTACAACCTCCTGGCCCGACTGGCAGATTTTTAAGAGGAGAGAGACAGTCCTGGATAAATCATTTCAACAGGGAGACTCAGTTCCACTCTGCTGAACCTGTCACACAGCATGAAGAGCGCTGAATAAAAACCTAAGGGGCTCACCTTTGGTGTGGGCGTGTTGCTACAGGTATCAGTGTAATGACATGAAATACCTGGAAGTCCAGTTTAAAGAATTACATCTATTAGTCAGGATTTTTTTGGCAGTGCTCTGTGTGGCACCGTGGGACTTTTCAGTTTCTCTCTCACTCCTATTACATTTGTATTTTTTTTTTAAAACTTTACCCCCATTTGTCTGCAACACAGTTTTATCATTTGTTGCAGCAGCTTAGGGAGAAATGTGGAGCGCTTGGCTGGATGCAATTCATTGCCCTGTAAATTCAACTGCAGCACAAAAAGTTTTCATGTCAGAACATGACTGCAATAAAACACTGATGGAATCACTATTTTAATGAGATAATAAACTCAACCAACACCAGGGAAGGCAGTCTGCAATACATGCAAAGACCATGTCAGCATGGGAGGAACAACAGCAAAAAGTACAAATACTTCAAACTTTACTTGTCATTTTTACTGCAAATGTGTATCAGTTTCAAATATCAATCTCCTTGATTACTAATAATCTGTATCAGTATTGACTCTAAAAAAAACACATTGGTCAACCCGTTGTGCAGGGACCAACTTTAGGTTAAACTAACAGTGAGGGAAAAGTGTTCCCCCTACCACAACAGAACAAAATGGAAACTCATCAAACTCCAGTGCCATGCAGAAGTTGGAGACCTGCCAACTTCTAATAATGCATTTGGGCACTCAGTCTGGGAAAGCAAAAAATAAATAGGGGTGTGGTCCACTTCTGACTACGGCCAGAGAGAAAACTGTTTCAAATCTCATATCACATCCCCACAGCAGAAAGGGTCATGAATGACAGTACTTTTATTCCTGGTTTTCTCATTCAAACAGCAATTTCAAACAGATGAAATGCTTTCAGACCTCTTAACAAGAACTAAAGGTCACCTCACTTTATTATAGACAAGTGTTGAACAATGATGTTTAGCTGAAAAAAGTTTGTGTTTGTGACATTAAACTCTAATAAATGCCTTCTACTGTATATACTCATAGCTCCTCATGCAGAAAGTAAGACTACCAGAAGATTTTGTAACCTGCAGCACCATACTTTAAAAAAGTAGCAGTATCATGCACAATTTAAAACGATTTGGTAATAAGTTAGTAAGTATGCTAGTGAAGGTTTTTCTGTAACTTTCTGTTAAAGCTGGAGAAGCCAGGCTGGAGTAAATATTATTTTAAAAAAAATATTTTTTATAAAACGGTCACTATAACCTGACAGTAGTGCATGCCTCTACAGTGCATCTACAAGATTTCACAGACCGGAGGAAAACAAACAATCAGAGCTGAGCTGGAGCCATGCCGTCTCTGAGAAGCTGTCAATCACTCGAGAACTCCGATCAAACAGTCAAACTAGGCAGCGCTGATCAAATATGAATCAATATTTTGTCACTGTAATGCCTATTTCTCGCCTCAAATGTTTTCAGAAACATCTTTTAGTGTACTGTTTAGCTGTAAAATTAGAACGTTTGTGACCTGGCCGCCATGTTGAGATTAGTTGAGGAAATACCAAGCCCCGCCCACCAGCCGAAGCAAACTTTCTCATTTTACAGCTCAACAGTACACTTTAAGGGGAAAAGCTGGTCCACCGTAACACAGTCTGAGCCAGAGTTACAGATACAGGAAGTTTGTTCGGGTCTTGAGCTCGCTTGAGCGGAGGAGTTGTGGCCTCGTAGCATTTATTCACCGACAAATAAAGTGTACACACACTGTCTGCTACACTTACGTTCACAGCTATAACGCCACACACGGTCTGTTGGAAACTCGCTGAAGTTTCGCTGCGCTGACAGACCATATGTGTGTGTCTACGGGGGGGGGCACGAAGCTACCAGCAGAGCTACAGCTGCTAATGTGGCACAACACACACACTGTTTGTTGGCCAATCGCTATCGTTAATCCGGGCAGACACACAGCTGACAACCTGCTAAACTAAATGTGCGGCGGAGACTTTTACTGGGAAAGTGGTTGCATGTCCGTGACATGCAGCCACTTTCCCCGCAGCATCTAAGTTATCTATCCGCTGTCTCTGTTGAATGAACAGACAATATGAACGCTCTCTCTCTCTCTCTCTCTGAAATGACCTGTGATTGGCCAAAGTCTCCCATAATGGGCTAGATTTTTTTTAAAGCCTGTAAACAGAGCCATGAGGAGGTGCAGAAGTCTAGCTATCTCTCAGGACACTTGAATTACAATATGCTGAAAGGTTATTTTGAAAGGAATTTTCTGCCTACTGCCACTTTAAATGTTTCCTGCATTATTGTGCAACACAAAATAATCTCAATCTCAGTTTTTATTCACCCAGTGATTTAAATTAATTGCACACAATCTGCATTGTGTTCCCAGTCTGAGGTATGCACACAAACACAGACTCTAACTTTTCAAGATCAAGTGCAGGTCACAGGTCTGTTTTTTCCTGCCAGAGGCAGAGTGAATGAATGACCTTCTGCCAATGTGCTGATAAACAGCCACCAACTCCCAGCAGAGCCCCTGCCTGCCTTTCAAAACAATGAAGGTTATCTGAACTGGTCAGTGACATTAAACGGGTCACTGCCAACGTGCTTTACACAGTCCCTGGAAAGTATGCAGCTAGTTGTCCATGCAGAGATGTTGAACAACACACACACACTGACAACCAATAAAGCATGGCAGAGGAAGAGGAAGAGGAAGACTTGTTTAACATGCAGCAAACTACTAAACTAGACTTCATCCACACCCGTTCAACAATTCCTCTGACCCACATAAACATGTGTGCAGATAGCAAACAAAGAGCAGGGCGGCACGAGGATCCAGATATGGAGGAGAGGGATGGATGGATGGATGGATGGGTAGCTAGCTGCCAGAGCACAGCAGCAGGCCTGAAGCAGCTACAGATTTGCTGACACAGTCACGCCGGTCCGTCCCTTTGCTCCCTCTCATTTTCACACACATGCACACTACCAGTTTGACCTAATCCAAGAAGCTAGACTGGTGATGGTAATGAGTGCAGACAGGGGGTCCAACACACAGACAGATTAAGACTGACTATTATCTGCTGAAACAAGATATCTAACGCTAGCTGGCTACAAGGCCTATTAAAGGAGGCTAGGTCACTGGTCTTGGGATGGAGGTATGACGCATGCGCAGTGTAACTCAAGCCGCGTTGCGATTGGCTCAATTTCGGCCAGGGCAGACTAGATTCTACTGCGCATGTGCAGTATCCCCGCAGCTATGACGCGTGTCCCAGCCTCCTGTAATAGGCCTTGGCTGGCTAGCGTTAGCCGATTAGCTAACGTCAAATGAGCATCCAGTGCTCGCATAGCTGGTTAGTTAGCATGGCCCACGGCTAACACAGTTAAAAACACGGTTAAAACCCTTCTATGCATTAAGTTAACAAGAAACAAACGCCAAAACACGTATAAGAGGTAGTTTGAGAAGCTAACTCAACAGCACACACGACCGTTACTTTGGCTAGCGGGTTAGCAGCGTGCTAAGTAGCGCTGAGTTGCTGGTTGTTGTGTGAGCGGCGCTGAGGCCGATCAACATGTTAAACCAGCAGCGACGTGCTTCTGGTGCTGCTGCACTTTAATCACCATCAACACGTCAGTCAGAGTCACAACAGAGTGAAGAACCACCATGTGGGCTTCACGTTGCGGTGACAGCGCATGTCAGGCCGGGCTACACTCAGCTAGCCCATTCAATGATGCCATCTTGCTAACACACTGGAGCTAACGGCTAACGGCTAACGGCTAGCAGCCGGAGAGCGACAGAGAGCCGCCGATGAACGCTCAAACTCACACGTGAGTTGTCTCGTATCGTAATGCGACTGTTTAACATTAAACTCACCAGGATCCTCTTGAAGAGCGCGTTTTCTTTGGGCGGCAGAGTGACTGTCGGCATCGTTGCGGTTGAGATCAGTTCCCCCCTCGACCTCAGCACATGTAGCTAAAGTTAGCCCGGCTAGTCAAGACGAGTCGAGTCGAGCTGAGTGAGCGCTCCGCTGCTTCAGCCGCTCCGCTCGATTGCTCCGGCTCCTCTTCCTCTCCTCACTCACTTCCTCCTCACGTGGTGAAGGAAGCTCCGACACCTTTCAAAATGGCGGCGGCTCACTTTTTTTATTTATTTATTTTTATTGATAAATGTACATTACAATATGGCATCATACAGAACAGTCCACAACTACAAAGGAACAGACGAGCCTGGAAATTGACGTGCAGTGCATAAGAGTGTGGATGAAGAGATAAAAACAAAACAAACAAAATCAAAAGTACGGGATGTGTGAATAGTGTGAATAGTGCTTTAGGGGTTCTCTGTGAGGTTAAGGTCCTCAACTAACATTGAAAGCTTCATAGCATTCTTTTTCTTCATATGTTTCAGAGATGAAAAGTAAAGACACAGCTCATTATGAAAAACAGAGACATTTGGTCTTGATTTCAGGAATCTGTTTTTATGTATAAAAAACTTTCCAAGAATGATTATGGAATTGATTACCAGCTCATGTAACGGGATCTCTCACAATTGTACCAAATAAAACATTTTCCTTTGTTAGATTAGCGGCGGCTTACTTTTACACAACCAGCCTGGAAGATTGTCACAAATCTATCAGAAATACACTATTCACATGTTACGAACTAAATATCTAAAATCCCCCATAACTCCCAAAGCAAAAGAAATCCATTTTAAAATATCAAACTGAGTGTATCCATCCAGTGATTTGTTGCGACAACGATTTGGAATTGAAACCAATAACTGTATTTTGTGATGATACAGAAACTACTGATCATTTATTTTTTCATTCTATGTATTCTGTAGCTTTATGGCTTTATGATAGACATGACTGGCTTTTCCCAAAAGTTTCTCATCTGGGAAACGTCTCTCAAAAGGACATTGTTTATGGTCTTGTCATGGACAACAACAAAGAAGACTTTCTGGTGAATAACATTCTCATTCTTGGAAAATTTGATTTGCACAAATCCAAGTATATGAAAGTGAAACCTAGGTTTAATGAGTTTCATTCTGTTTCTTTCTTAAATAAAAGCCCTTAAAGTCATGAAAAACAAAAATGCATTGAAACTTCTTAGTATAATAGAAGAATATGAATTACAGGTACAGCCCTAGCTCTTTATTTAATTTATTATTATTTTCATGTTTTTGTTCCGTATGCACCTTGTCCTTTTACTCTAATATAATTATCTATGAGTCATGTTGTTTGTAAATTTGAATTTGTTCAATAAAAAAGCCTGGAAGATTGTGATAAATAAAATTAAAGATCCCCTCTAGACATGTTTTTAAGACATATAAAAAAAATACTTTGTTATGTTTTTTGTCTCTAAAAAGTTCAATTAACTTCCATAATTCTGCTTTACCAACTTTTTCGAAGCTTTTGATGAAGCTTTACATAAATCAGGGTATTTCCCACCAACGTAAATCTAGGATAGCCCATCCAAGAGATTATTCAACCACCTTAAAATGCAATTAAAATAATACTCACCACTATCATGAAGACTTTGGAACCTCACTCAAAACAAAGCAGAAGTCAATCAATGCCCTGGTCTGGGCCCCAGCTGTCTATTTAAAAAATAAATCAAATGTAAACATTTGAAAAAGCTATATAATGTATGGGGGATCAAGAATAATGTATAGGCTAATTTGGATGATCTGATTAAATCTGCCCCATTCGTTTGGTAACATCCCTGAATCAATTGTATTCAACATCCTAGAAAAACTTCCAGTTTTGTCAATTTCTATCTCCCAAAAGAAACACACCATATAATGCATCCCTGTCCACATAGGCTACTCTTGTGTACTTTTGGTTTGGGGCTTTTTTTCCCTTGATTTTCCAAATCTCCCTTCTTAAATCTGAACTCTTTATGCTACAGTGCACAATTATATATTAAGGCCTTTCACTTTTCAAGATGACAGTGCCACCGTGCACAAAGCCAGGTCCAGAAAAGAGAGAGTTTTCCCAGTTTGGTGTGGAAGACCTTGACTGGTCTCCACACATTTGGCCATGCATGTATAAAATAACATGTACCCCCACTATTTTAATGATAATTCATCCTGACAGAATGACCTACACCTGCAAAAAAAACAACCTTCCCAGTGCACAAAATGTACACACAATCCTCATTTTATATATATAGAGTACAGTCTAGACCTGCTCTATATGAAAAGCGTATTGACATAACTTCTGTTATGATTTGATGCTATATTTTATAAAAATGAATTGAATTGAATTTTCACATGTATATAGTACAATATTTTATTTATGTCATCACTTTTTATCTTACAACTTATAATACCTACCTAATTATTGTAATTTTATCTTATTTCATCTTTTATATGACTAGTGCTCTTATATGCAACTAGTGCTTTTATTGCTGAGCTGTTCCGTTCTCTCGTCAAAAACATTTCATTGTATACCGTTGACCCCGTGTTAACCTACATGTGATGAAAAAAGAAAGAAAAAAAGAAACTTGAAATCAAATCAAGCACAAATTAAGACTGTTTAGGATCTGAGAGTTTACCAATTGGATCTAAAATCCAAAGAAAAGGAAAGATTACTCTGAGGAATCAAAGATTACCTTAAAGAAGAACTATACAGTGTTGCTGTGAAGAAGGCTGATTTTGATGACCTCAGGCCGGATTACCATAACATCTGCACAGATAAAATAATGCTGCCCAGAGGATGTGTCCTTGTAATTCAGTTGACAGCTTGACCTTTAATGTAGGGCCACTCAAAGGCTGCATGGTAACTGCTTTTGTATGTAATATAGCTCAAAATGTGATGAGTGTATTACCATGAGCACTTGAGGATGTGCCCCATGTATGGTCACTGTTAACTTTCCAGACCAAAAACAAACAACGACTGCCCTGCAAATCTCTGGACACTGTCATGTCCATCACAGGATAAACCGTTGTTACTGTTCAGTGTCACCTTTAGGCCAAACTTTTCCATTTTTGCCCTACTTATGGTATGGTTGTCTCTAAATTCTTCATCCATCCATGTTTTCTGGTGTGTAGTGAACACTGCAGCCTCATGGGGCTGCTATTGAGGTTCCAGTCTTGTAGTCCTGGTGAAAGAAGATGGCACAGGAAAGACCAACCTGTGTGGAAGAAAATACTAGAGAAAGAACATGCTGTTAACATATAAAGTAGCATCAAACATAAGATATTTTTTTATTTCATTGTGATGGATAGTGCACAGATATTACAACCTTAACTGATTTGTTAAATAAGGAGTCTAAGTTGCTATCTCTATCTCTCTCTATGTTGTATGGGAGGCTGCGCTAGCCAACATTTCAGCCCATTAGAATGGGTCAAACTCCAAAAATGCTGGATCCTACATTTCCTATCATGCAACTCAATGGCATCTTTTTGTTAGACCCTCCTGACAGGAATGGATGGATTACTGAATGAGCATACCGGGCACAGTGTGTCAGGGGCCCCCCTGGCCTTCACCTACAAAATGTCACTCAAAGAGACACGTACCAACCAGGAAGAGACTCAAAATGACCACAAAAAAATAAAACCACTACAAAGAGACACAAAACGACTACAAAGAGATGCAAAACAGCTGCAAAGAGACACAAACAAACCTCAAAGACACTCACAACGACTGTGAAAAGGGAAAAAATAACCACAAAGAGACATAAAATGACTACAGAGAGACACAAAGCAACTACAAAGAGGCTCAAAATGACTACAAAGAGAAACAAAACAACTACAAAGTGACATAAAACAACTACAAAGAGATGCAAAGCAACTACAAAGGGATAAAAAAACAACTACAAAAAGGGGCAAAAGAACAACAGACAAAAAATAACTACAAAAAGACCAAAACAATTACAAAGAGACACAAAACAACCAAAGAGACTCAAAATGACTACAAAGAGACACACAGCAACTACAAAGAGACACAAAATGACATCAAAGAGACACACAGCAATTACAAAGAGACACAACACAAACAAAGAGACTCAAAACAACTACCAAGAGATACAAAACAACTACCAAGAGATACAAAACAACTGACAAGAGATACAAAACAACTACCAAGAGATACAAAACAACTACCAAGAGATACAAGACGACTAGAAAGAGATACAAAACCACTACCAAGAGATACAAAACAACTACCAAGAGATACAAGACGACTAGAAAGACATACAAAACAACTACCAAGAGATACATAACAACTACCAAAAGATACAAGACGACTACAAAAAAGATACAAAACAACTACCAAGAGATACAAAACAACTACCAAGAGATACAAAACGACTACCAGGAGATACAAAACAACTACTAGGAGATACAAAACAACTACCAAGAGATACTAAACAACTACCAAGAGATACAAAACAACTACCAAGAGATATAAAACGACTACCAGGAGATACAAAACAACTACCAGGAGATACAAAACAACTACCAAGAGATACAAAACATCTACCAAGAGATACGACTACCGAGACATACAAGACGACTAGAAAGAGATACAAAACAACGACCAAGAGATACAAAACAACTACAAAGAGATACAAAACAACTACCAAGAGATACAAAACAACTACCAAGAGATACAAAACAACTACCAAGAGATACGACTACCAAGAGATTCAAGACGACTAGAAAGAGATACAAAACAACTAAGAGATACAAAACAACTACCAAGAGATACAAAAAGACTACAAAGAGATACAAAAAGACTACAAAGAGATACAAAACAACTACCGAGAGATACAAAACAACTACCAAGAGATACAAAAAGACTACAAAGGGATACAAAACAACTACCAAGAGATACAAGACGACTAGAAAGAGATACAAAACAACTACCAAGAGATACAAAACAACTACAAAGAGATACAAAACGACTACCAAGAGATACAAAACAACTACAAAGAGATACAAGACGACTAGAAAGAGAGACAAAACAACTACAAAGAGATACAAAACAACTACCAAGAGATACAAAACAACTACAAAGAGATACAAAACAACTACCAAGAGATACAAAACTAATACAAAAAGATACAAAACAACTACAAAAAGGGGCAAAACGATTACAGAGACACAAAACAATCAAAGAGACTCAAAATGACTAAAACGAGACACATAGCAACTATAAAGAGACCAGAACATCTACAAAGAGACACAAAGCAACTACAAAGAGACTCAAAATGACTACAAAGAGAAACAAAACAACTACAAAGAGACTCAAAACAACTACTAAGAGATACAAAGCAACTACTAAGAGATACAAACGACTACAAAAAGGGGCAAAACAACAACAGACAAAAAATAACTACAAAAAGAACAAATCCATTACAAAGAGACAAAAAACAACAAAAGAGGCCCAACAACCACAAAGTCTGTGTGTCTTGCTCCTGGTAGGAGAGGTGTTGAGGGCCTTTTGCATGTCTGTGCCCAGGGGCCTGTTGTAGGTAAACACCTACTGTATGTCTTTCAAACTCCATTCCAACTTCCTTCCTCATAACCCTAACCCTGTAATTGCTATCCAATCCAAGTGAGATAACCCTGATGACATCACTATGACAGCATCAGGGTTATTTTCTCAGACTTTGGGAAGCTCCTCCAGAGCCACAGAAAGACATTATACAACTGTCTTGGCAGGCCAAGTAGCACTCCTTGCGACGAGCAAACTTACATGATGTGAAAAATTGGTGAGTGCCCCTCCTTGATTGGTGTAACATTTTGATTAACTTCATCGCTCCACACTCAAAACTACTGTTTCAATGCAAAGTGGGGAAATAAATGTAGCAGCACAGTGAGCAGTACGAAGCTTTTCTCAGTTCCTGCCAGCGTCAACTAGAGGGCACCACATCGACAGAAAAGAGGTGAAACCACATCACTGCTCACAACCAGACTATTTGTTGTTTATCATTAGCCAACAAGCAAACGTTGTACTACTTTGAAGTTGTGAGGGAGAATAGACAGTTCACTAAGCATGTGTGTAAGTGTACGTGTGTGTATTGTATGCCGTAGGCTACATATACATGTGCAGGTTATCTTAAACAAGCCGGGGAAGCATACAGAGCACTTATCCCACAGTCTGATACTCTCCATTTAAATAACTCAATGAAACAGAAAGATAAAGTCATCTGAAGGTAATTAGAAATCCGTATGTGTGTGTGTATGTGTGTGTGTGTGTGTGTGTGTGTGTGTGTGTGTGTGTGAGTGAGAGAGAGAGATTTTCATGGTGTTTTATTCATGGTGTGAGACAGCCTAGGCCTTGCTCTGCTGTTATCTGGTGGCCTCCTAGTCCTCCACCACCACAATGGCTCCTGCTACCACATTCATCAACTTGACACCGCACACACACACACACACACACTTTCTCCCTCTCACTCCACACTATCCCATCCCCTGTTCCCTCGTTCCCCCTCCATATGTCTTTCCACTCCACATTTCTCCAGCTGCATTTCTTCACCTTATTACTCTCCGTGAGGGAGAGAGGGAGAGTGAATGATTCTTCTAACTCATCTCCCACTCTTTGTGACACATCATTTGTCGTTGTGATTAGAGCCCATAACAGTGCCTCTGGAGTGTGTGCAAGGCTGATGCTGATGGTGTGTGTGTGTGTGTGTAAGTGTTTGGCTGCAGGAGGAAGCTGGCTGTCATTAAGTTGGACTTGTGGTTGGCTTGTCGTCCGCGCTGCTGACGATCGGCTGAGCACTGACGAGCAAGAAAGACGGTTGTGTATGAGTTCATGAGGCCTTTTACGTGCCACATACGAGGGCGGCTGTAGCTCGGTGGGTTGAACGGGTCGTCCTTTAACCACAAGGTTGCTGCTTACTACATTGCTTAGGATGGGTTAAATGCAGAGGTCAAATTTCATGTATTTACCCTGTTCTATTGCATTTACTTCACAACAAGTCGTTGCCAGACACTTACCGTCAATCTCAGCCATTTATCCGTTTTTTCCATACTAACTGACGACCCACGTGGTACCAACGTTGTTTTACTATTGGCTCACAAGCCTTGTTAGAAGTGGGAATGTAACGTCAGATATCTTCCACAGAGATAAACAAAATATTCATCTTGGACCCGCCAACATTTTTTAAATGATTAATTCACATTCATAATTATTTTTTTCAGGAAAAGCCATACTTTTATTTGGTACCTTTCTAAAGGCTCCGTAGACGTATAATTATTATTTTTTTTAATATTCGTCATCGTAAAATGTTATCAATAAGACCTTTAATTGCTGCAAAACTCAGCAATGTCACTTCTGCACTGTAAATTTATCTAGCTTTTAAACCACGCTAGCGACAGACGGTTCATCACTTCATCACTTCATCACTGGTCTAGACTAAAATAGCTGAACAACTAGCCTATTGGATGGATCGCCATGAAATTTGGTACAGTCCTTTTTGTCGGAGGATGAAGCCCTTTGACTTTGGTGATCCTCTGACATTTTCTCTAGCGCCACCATTTAACCAATTTTTATTTGTTCGCTTTATTATTTTAATTTACATATTCTCCTTACTTCTCTCTCTTGACATACCACTAATTCTTATTTTGGAAAGTAGTCATTTTAGCAATTTATCAAGTACAAATACCAAATACTTGCTAGTTTTAGCCTCTCAAATGTGCAGCGTGTTTAAAGCTAGCATTGGTGTTGTTGAGAAAGTAGCAAGAGTACGTTCGATTTAAAAAATTATCCAACCGAAAAAACCCAGCCCAATGTTGCCAACTCGTTTCCAATGAAAGTCGCTAGAAGCAATAACTCCTAGTCGCTAAATCTAGCGAGAAAGTTGCCAAGTCGGCAACACTGTACAGAGCGTATAAGCCTTACTGTTTCCACCCGGATGATAATACAGCTACACCAAATGTCGTTTCCCAGCGGAAGAGAGCTGTTCGCGACACAACGGTTTGAGCTGCGCTCGCCGCACATCACACCGCGCAGCGCCCAAAGTTGGGCTTTGCTTGACGCAGCGGAAAGCCGTCATGACGCGACGCAAGCCGTTGGAAATAACGTGTTTTAAAGCGCAGTGGTGTCGTTGACGCGTTGTATCTGAAAGGACCTTCAGTGGGTGAGAGATGGAGAGAGAAATGGAGAGTACTAAGAGAAAGAAATTCTCAAGCAGGGGCAAAAAATAAAACTGATGAATATTAGTTGATGCCAGAGATTCCCACAAGTTCACACCAGAGGGCCGAATTATTCAGTTTTCTTTCCTGAGACTTAAAAGTAAAATGAAAAGTAGGCCTATTTAACATTAAAATGCTGTTGCAGAGTACTTACTGTATTATTTTGTTATTTTCATTCTTTAAAAGTCATCAGAATGCTGGAAACAAAGTCTCTGAAACTTGAAATTTTTCCAGTTTGGCAAGAATGTGTAGCCCATCCAATCGTTTAATTCAGGCCGAATTAAATGATTGTTACCGTCCTGAGACAGCCACAGTTATCAGATTTTTTTCTTTTTTTTGTCATAGCATATTGATTGCTGTCGGGATGTAATGAGGATTTTCAACAAATATAACAAAAAAAATGTTTTGAATATTACCAACCCTAGCTTTAATTTATGTGATAGATATATAATGATAAATACATATATATACAATAAATAAATACATATAATAAAATATTTTTGTGTTTCTGTCTGTTGGAACTGTGGTCATGTGCGATAAGCATTTCATTATTTTTGTCACTTTATATAATAAATGGTTAATTGAAAGGAGCATCAGATTTAGTGATAAAGGAAATAGTTGTTTAGCCCCGCAGCCGTTCTGGTCTGATTGGATTTGTGTAGAAAACCTGAGCTTCAATCTTCCAGGCTGCCGGTATACTATCAACAGTTGCTCTACTTTTTCCACACCAGTAATGAACACCTCAACATCGCGCTCTCTGGAGATGTTAAGGTGTGTGCTTGGGGGTGGATTGTAGCAAACACCCCCAACTGCAGCCTCCCTCCTCCACCCTCCACCCCTTCACTCCCCATCTTCTTCCTGTCCTGTCCTTCATCCTCCCTCATCCTCTCGTTTTTCTCTGTCCTAGGTGGTGTCGCTACTGAACATGAGTAATGATGTTGTCATCTCTGTTAGTCTCCATTTATCAATGTCAAATGGGAAGCAGGAGTGTGGTGTGTGTGTGTGTGTGTGTGTGTGGTGTGTGTGTGTGTGTGTGTGGTGCTGGTGGGTGAGGGGCAGAGAGTGGAGGAGAAACGAGGCAGCTAGAGGTAGAGGGGAAAGGAAAGATGTAGCAGGAATGTGA
Source organism: Sebastes fasciatus (assembly GCF_043250625.1). NCBI lineage: Eukaryota > Metazoa > Chordata > Actinopteri > Perciformes > Sebastidae > Sebastes > Sebastes fasciatus. The sequence goes on along the minus strand of NC_133797.1, from coordinate 7,729,746 downwards.
GGAGAAGAGGTAGAGGAAGGTTGCCGTGATGAAGAGGAGAGATGAAGAAAAGGGGCGTGGCTGACAGAGGATGAGGAGGAGTGAGTTTGAAAGGGGCGGAAAAGATGAATTACAACAAAAAGGTTCTGGCCCTGCGTGTGGTCTGTCTGTCTGTCTGTCTGTCTGTCTGACTGCTGACACCACCGTGATTCATCGTCGCTATTACTGCCAGACAGAATTAAGACTCTGCTCTTTAGCATATGCAAGTCTAATTATGCAAATCAGGTCTGTTAGACAAAACATTACTACAGCAGTTAGTCAGTCTGGTTTTAGGCGCTACATGAATGTGTGTGCATTTGTCTCCGTCAGTGTTGCAACCCTGAAATGAAATGAAATGACTTGCTTGTCAAGCTAACCGGGTAATATTGATGTTGCTGTGTATTTGCAGACGACATGTTGTGTTGTATGGAGCCCAGAAATGGACAATAACCACTAACCATTGATAACATACATTGAAACTTACTGTTTTTTTTTTTTTTTTTTACACTTGTCTTCCGTATTTTCCCCATACAACATTTCCTTTTCATCACCATGTTTCCAATATTACCGGTACATACGAGTACTTTGCAAAAAAGTCAAGGCCCGCCCCCTTTTAGGGGATAGAAAACTGATCTCATAGACTTCAATTTGACGCATGTTTGGATTGTAATTTTTGTTTGTATGCGTTCATCTCTTGTTATACAAACGTATGTTTTATACATGTCTAATAATTACTTTGTGTACCTTGCCTGAACCTGAGCGTTTGCGATACCTTAATAAATTAAGGTTAATCGCCGCTATGTCTCTTCAGTCTTCCCCCGTCCAACACAGTGGCTGGATATTGCTTCTCCAGACATCTCTACATGTTTGATTGAGTCACTTTAGGCTACTGTTTTATTTAGCGATTTAGCACACCGACAGTGAATATTCACGTATCGCATGTGCCTCAAATCTCAGTGTGAAGGCCTCGGTTAACAACAGCTTTTAGTCATTTCCTCTCCTGTGACAGCAAGTTTCTTCCCCCAAAAAGGGAGCGCAGCCTCGGCGATGACGCCATGCTGGTCTGGTCTATAACTTGGAGCTTTTTTAGGAAATAACAATGGAACAAATTGGAGATCAGCGTTTTGATTTTATTGTTACTACTGTTACCGGTTAGTTTAAAGTAGAAGTTTGGAGACATGTTTCAACTTCTTCTGTCTACTCTGTTACCGTCTATGAAGGACACGGGATTGTTTTCCCCTAAAAGGGGGTGTGGTTATGCGAGCCTACTCTGGATGACGTACGGTATTGCCGGTCCGGCAACAAACCGGTAATAGTAATAACGCCAAGAGTTGCTGTGTAGTTGGTTGCACCAACAATAAATCCAAAAACGCTGATCTCCAATTTGTTCCCCTGCTTTGTCCTAAAAATATATATAATAGAGGGGCTTTATGTCTCCAAGTTGTAGACCAGACCAGCATGGCGTCATCGCTGAGACTGCGCTCCCTTTTGGGGGAAAGAAACTCGCTGTCACGTGAGAGAAAATGACAAAAAGCTGTTGTGTAGCGGGTTAACCGAGGCTTTCACACTGAGATTTGAGGCACATACGATACGTGAATATTCACTGTCAGTGTGGTAAATGGCTAAATGATGCTGGTGACAGTGACTAGCATGTAGAGATTTCTGGATAAGCAATATCCGGCCACTGTGTTGGATGGGGGAAGACTGAAGGGACATAGCGGCTATTAACCTTAATTTATTAAGGTATCATGAATGCTCAGGTTCAGGCAAGGTCATAAAATAATTATTAGACATGTGTATAAAACTAATTTTAAATTTAACAAGACATATGACAATCCAAACATACGTCAAATTGCATTGAAGTCTATGGGACCTTCAGTTTTCTTTCCCCAAAAAGGAAGCGTGGCCTTGACTTTTTGTGAAGTACCCATATGTGCCGGTCTGATGTATACTGGGCTATTCTGCTATATTGCATCACTGTCTAAACTCTTGTAATGGTAATTGAAGCATTTTAGCCAACACTTTCAAGTGCTCGTCTCTTGTCTTCATCAAGGACCATAATGGAAATAAATATTGGACTTTACTGTGTCATCGTTGACATAATGGTAGATGTGTGTGATTTAATGGACTTTATTGTAATGTAAACTAAACTCAAAGCTTTCAAGTAGTGTTAGCTGGCTAACTTTGATTGCATTTGCTTGCTAAATGTTTTCATACATTTTATTTAATGTATTCCGTTCTATTTTTGACTTGTCTGATAACCTTTTACCACATTTCCTCTGTTCTGGGGCTCCACAGTTGTGGTCTAATGAGTGTACTAACGAACCCAATGGACAATAGAAACTTTCATTTAATATGATCAGCGAGAACATTCTCTCTTTATTGTATCTTTTTGAAAAACAAACAAAAAAAAAAAAGTCTTTTGTAATTCTCTTTTGTTAACATTTCAGAATTCTGTACAGGATAAAAAGAAATAAGCACTGCTTAAGAACAGAGTCAAATCTCAAACTAGAAAAAAAAAAAAATAAATGAAAAAAAGAGAGGAGGTTTACAATACAAATTAGTAGTAAGACATTGTCTGAAGTGCAATGGCATAGCTCAGATGGGTTAAACGTGAAACCAAAAAACTTCAAAATAAAAATACTTCTCTATTTTCCAACAAACAGTAAATTCTTTACAGAGTAGAGACTGTATTATCTGATGTATTTAAACCTGTAAAAACATATTTACAAATAGCCATTATCTTTTATATACTTTTTCTCATAATCACATATATGTCAGCACCAGTAAAAAAAAACAAATAAAATAAAACATCAACAACAACAATTTTTGTTAAAATGTTGTCTACAGACTTGGTCCCGGTACATAATGATATTTGGAGGAAGCTTCCTTTCTCTTCCTGAAGGGATTTCAAACCATATCATGAACCATTACTTTGAAGAAGACAAAAAGGTCACACAGTCTGTGAACTTAACACTGACCCAGAAGTGTTTCTCTACCTTCCTGCCTCCAGTTTGGAGTGGTAAACCTCAGGTGTTTTCCTACACACCGCCTCCATTTCACTGGTCTGACACTGACATTGTATTGGAGCCTGCCTGGAGCACTGGAGCGGTATTAAAGTTTTGGAAGCATGAGCAGTGGAGCAATCGAAGCGGTGAGTGCTCCGCTGCATTTCCTGCGCGAGGAAGGCTCAAACAATCCAAGAGTTTATCGAGACACCGACACAGGGTTTTTACTTAGTTCACCATCTCCCCCCTTGATGAAACCGTTGACCTTCAGACTCCACACAGTGAGACAGAGGCTCCCCAAACATGACAAAATCAAAGTACAGAACCTCATTCGTGAGTGCTACCGAACGCAGCGACGCTTACAGGACGATGGGCGTGGCGGTTAAAGTTTTGTATTTAAAGGGTTGGATTATACAACATCAACGACCATGAGAACAAATGTGTTGATGGCGAGGAGTTAGTTTACAGAGAAGAAGGCTTTTTGGTTTGTTGATTACAGCATCGTCTTCCAAACTTTCACTCTGATGAGCTAAATACAAAGTAATGCAAGTACAAACACGCTTTCATTCATCTGTTAACCGAGATTACAAAACAGTTAGAGAAGTAAGGTGTTATCTTACCGACGACTACTGTATTAAAACCTATTCGACACATATTTATTACTCAACCACCGGGGCTAAAAGAGTGGACAGCTTTGTTGATGATGAACGAAAAGGCCTGGAGTAAAGCCTACAGTTTGCTGAAATAAGCTGAGAGAGGGATGAGACACAGACTTCAGTGGAAGCACTGATTGTTTCGATGCTAACTGGCGCTAACCGTCGTCACCCTTTAGGCCCAATCAGCTTTCTGAAGTTCCTCTACCGTCTACGAAACAAACTCAAGGCGTAGCAGTGGTTCATTTTCCTAGTAAAGCGCTGGAAGGGAGACAACTCGTATTTCTTCACAGTAGTGTTACAGTATAGCACAGTTACGTTCTAGTTTGGAGCGAGGGCGTTTTACAGCTGCGGTACGAGAGAGAAGCCACGATGTAAAGCAGGGCCACGGTGATTGACAACCAGCGGTGTCACAATGGAAGGGAAGGCTGTGCTGCGACGGGAGGACAAACAGATTTTCAAAAGACAACACAAACTAAAAGAAGGCTAACTTTTTTTTCTTTTTCTTTTTTAAAACTTTTTAAAATCGACAAAAGACACAACCAGCATCATTGTTAGAGATTAAACACGGCAACAAACAAAATGTGGGTGGGCTTTCAATGAGCTCTTTTTTTTTTTTCCCTTAAAAAGAAGAAGTCACTTGTGGTGCTTGAATACATTCAGTGCCCAGCGATCGTTTGTGTCAGCCTGATGCATGTGATGTGTTTTGTGTCACGCAGGCAGAGGGTTTAATGTAATATTAGCTCCGTTAGCTGCCTCTCACACGTCCGCTCATCCTCCCAGGCTGATGCTTGTTTGTCTGTTTGTATATGTGTGTGTGTGCATGAGCTTTTGAGTCCAAGTGCTTGCTTTAGCTGCCTATTCTCTCCCTCTTTCTCTGCTTTTCACTCTCTTTGTCTTCCTCGGCATCCGTCATCCACAGCCACGCACAGGAAATTAAACCCCCCCGCAACCCCGCAACCCCCCCCCCCCCCAAAAAAAACGCCACCCGGGTCGGTTGCCTAGCAAAAGCACTAGAGGGCAGAGTGCGCTTGTGTGGCACAATAGAGGAACATCATTTGTTCTGTTGTGATGTTCGGGATTTAAACAGAGAAAGGAGTGTCGAGAGGTCTCTGGAGAGAGGGTGGGAAAGACGGGAGGAGAGAGAGAGAGGGAAGGAGGATGAGAGGGAGAGAGAGATCAAGTGAAGAGAACAAAGTGAGAGAGTGCCAAGGCGACAGATTTGTGTGTGTGTGTGTGTGTGTGTGTGTGTGCGTATATATGGGGGGGCACAAATCTAAGAGAGGAAATGGGAGCGCTGAGAGTGCTTTCTACTCCCTTCAGCTCCTCACATAGTTGAGAGATCTGAAGCACTGAGCTGGGTGGCACAAACACACAAACACAAATAAATTGCTGTCTTGAGAACAAGTCTTCCTTCCCCTTCATCAGTCTGCGGTGTTCAATCAGCCTCTGCTGAAGCTCGGGCTCAAAGCACTGCTGTGTAAACGGGGCTCGCTTTCAAACACTGGAACATGAGAAAAAATTCATTCGGTGGAGAAAAAAGGGAAACCAATGAAACACACCTCTTAATCTCAATATTGGTTTTTCATTAATATGCACGAGACATTATGATCGCTCTCTCCATCTCATACGCACACGCATACACACACACACACAAAACATAGCACAAGAACTCATTTACGTATAACCTTGCCCATGTTTTACAAAACAAAAACATGCCAGTCCACATCATGTCGTCCTTTTTGTTTTACTTTCTCAGGTTTTGTCCTACTTTTAATGTTTAGTTCATCCAGTAAAAACTCATCTCCAGTTTCCCCGTTGGCTATTGGCTCGGGAAAAACTCCTCCATCCAACCGTCGCTCGAGTCCAGCTCCGCCCCTGAGCCATCGCCCAATCCGAAGGCTCCTCCCCCTGAGGGCCCGCCCCCATATCCATAGGATGACATGTCCTGATTGGCTGTCCTCTGGTAGCCCGGAGGCTGACCTCCAACCCCGACTCCCCCTGGTCCGTAGGGTCCACCTCCTCCTCCACCTGACCCTAACCCGGGTCCCCCAGGGCCCTGCCCGAATCCCCCCATCCCACTCATCCCCTGGCCCATCACCCCCTGGTTCATCCCCTGGTTCATGACCATGGGCCGGGGCTGGTTGGTCCTGGGCTGACCGCCCATGTGAGGGCCCATCATTGGGCCGCCCATACCGGCCGCCGGGTTGCCCACTCGGGGGTCCATTCCCTGGCTCATCCCCTGACTCGGACCCTGAAAGTGTTGCTTGGCCATGCGCGGGGGTTGACCCGGCTGCATCCCGTAACCCTGGGCGGAGCTGAACCCAACCATGTCCCCTCCAGCTCCTCCTGTAGTCCTTACGACTCCTCCCCCCATAGCCTGCAGACTCTGTCCTTGCTGCTGCGGCCAGCCACCTGCTGCCATTCCCCCGCCTCCTCCTCCTGCTCCCAGCATGCTTTGCAGTCTCTGTGCTTGGGCTTTCGGAGGGCCTTTGAGGGGTTGCTGAGTCATGGAGTTCATTAACATCCCCTGTCCTCCATACCCTCCAGCTCCACCACCTCCAGGGCCTCCGGGCATACCTCCGACCCCAGGACCTGCACCTGCCTGCCGGGGCGGCCCTCCGGCGGGGTTGTGCTGCGGTGGAAGACCCATGGAGGCTTGGACACTTTGGCTCTGGTGCTGCTGCTGGTGGATCATTTGGCTCATGGAGGGATTGAGCCCGTACAGGGAACCCTGGTTGGACCCCTGGTTGCCGTAGGGTAAGCCCATGTCGGATGGGGGTCCCACGGAGCCCCCCTGGCCCTGAACAGAACTCATCTGGACCATCTGCTGCTGGTTCTGCTGCTGCTGCTGTAGGAGACGGGCAGCCCGGATGTTCTGGAGAGCCTGGCTTCTGGATGCCAGATCCTGAGGAGGACCTAGAAGAGAAGAACCAGAGGAGTTAAAACCAGAGACAATGGAGTTGGGAAAGACTTAAGGCCCAGACACGCCAACCCGACATCAAAGAACTAGCAGCGGCGAAGGCCAACCTTTGTGTCGCCTGATATCGACTTTGTCTTGGCGGAAAAAGTTGCACTCGAACATACCGCAAAGACACAGCCGATGGCCAACTACCATGTATTTGCGTTTGCCTACCATTTTCACACTCTCTCTCTCACCACTTAGCTTCATTCCAGATGGCCATGTCGTTGTGACGATATCCGTGTGTTGGAATAATCAGATGAGATGAAGACGAAAAATTAGAAGAAACTTCTGTGTGTTCCCTCTTGACTTTACTCATTGGCTTGCTTTCCTCACGTCCGTTTCTCTTCTTGTGCACTGATTTGTTTGAGCTGAACAGCCAATCGGAGCGATTTCTCTCACCGACGGGTGCAGCCGCCGATTCAACATGATGAAAAATCTCAGACACGGGCAAACTAAAGACAACGGTGCGGAACACACCGCAAAAACTAGGTTGACAGATGCTCATCGACGGCCCAAAACTATCTGACAGTCGACCGTCCGCTTGGTGTGTCAGGGCCTTTAGAGAGGTTTATGTTCTTGAAACTCCCTCGGGATCAATAAAGTTACTATCTATCTATCTATCTATCTATCTATCTATCTATCTATCTATCTATCTATCTATCTATCTTATGGAGACAGAAATCACAAAGGAGCTGGACTTTTGTAAAACAGCTTCGGAGTCTGTATACTAGATCCACTTAAATCGCCAAATGGCGCGTAAGACCAATCTAATAAGTCAGTGCGGGAGCAAAGATTTATGTCCCGTGACAACCTGTTTTCTCTGGAAATGAATGCTTCCCTCCTAATTTAGTTCAAATCATAACCACGCTAAAATAAAACTTAACACTCTAATGCGCTAGCACCTCACTTCCCCACTTCTTCCTATCAGAGCTTCAGTAGTAGCAGAGCTGAGGAGGTCTGCTAGCGTGGAAATGGCTCTAAATCCTCTAATAAACCCACTTCTGACATCATTCCACTAATCCCTCACCTCACAGCTTGGACTGTAACTGTAACAGAGGAGTCAGAACAAAGAGGATCACACACTCCAGACTCGTAAGTAAGCAGGGATTGAGCAGAGTTGTGGGTAATGTAACACGACACAACAGCCACATCTATTCCACGTAGCACTTCATGTAAATATAAATAAGTATAGAGAGTAGGATTATGTTCTGATTGCAGGCAGCACAATCATTGCTTTCAAATCAGTGACACGCTGCAGGATAGCTGAACTAACAGATGTATTTCTAGGCCAGAGTTTCATGCTGAAGCCCCCTCTTCCTCTCCATATTATCTCCTAGACTTGCAGACAGACTCTCTGATGGCTATAAATGGCTTTCGACTTGACTCTCCTCCTCCCTCTCTATATTTTTCTTCATCTCTCCATCATCCTCTCACCCACTCATCTCCTTCTCTCTCTTTCTTTCTCTTCCCAACCTCTCCATCTACCTACCAGACCATCTACCTATTCCTCTTGTTGCCAGCCTCCTCCCTCTCTCCCCCTCTCCCACTTCCCTCCTCTCATCCATCTCTCTGACTTCACCGGAACTCTGGGGGATCCAGGACAGACAAGTTGCCGTGGTAACAGGCAGAGCAGGAATATTCTATTTTTTTTTCTTTTTCGGAGAGAGCGAGTGAGAGAGAGAGAGAGAGGAAAGGCTGAAGAGCATCTGAGCGCCAACTGATGTGTCTGACAGACAGACAGAGAGGACGAGGTTTGGTTTCAGGGTGATGCTCAGTCAGCGCTGCTGTTTGCATACATGTTTTAAGTGTTTGTGTGTCTATCTGTCTCTGAATATGTCAGAGAGTGAACTGTAAAATCTGTTAAACGTCTAAATGTCTTGGCTCTCTACCATGTATGCCATACTTGTTGCAGACCAAGTGTGCATGTGCGATTGTGAGCCTTTTTTTTGTGTAACCATCAGGATGCTCTGTAAAGAACTGGAAAATGATTTACCAAAAATCCATTTACTAATGCGGCCATCAATAAAATGCTCAAGAATTTAGGTCAGGTCTGGCCTCGTTTATTAGAAAATCTATCGGGGTGCTGCCATTCTTAAGTTTTTGCACAACTTATGTGCAATGTTGCCCAGATGGAATGGATGCATGTGTTTGTGTGTCTCACCGTGGTACTGATTGACTTGGGGGTATGGATTCCTCTGGCCTTGGCCCATCTGTCTGGGGAGATGCTGCTGCTGTTGGAGCTACACAAACATACACACACAGAGACACACAATTGTTAAGAGTGCATGTTCAAATCATTCATACAGATGTTTGGTACAGTAGAGACAGATGTTTGGTACAATAGAGACAGATGTTTGGTACAGTTGTGATGGACGTTTGGTACAGTAGAGACGGATGTTTGGTACAGTAGAGACACATGTTTAGTACAGTTGAGACAGATGTTTGGTACAGTTGAGACGGATGTTTGGTACAGTAGAGACAGATGTTTGGTACAGTTGAGACATGTTTTGGTACAGTCGAGACAGATGTTTAGTACAGTAGAGACAGTTGTTTGGTACAGTAGAGACGGATTTTTGGTACAGTTGAGACAGATGTTTGGTACAGTCGGGAGAGATGTTTTGTACAGTAGAGACGGATGTTTGGTACAGTAGAGATAGATGTTTGGTACAGTTGAGACAGATGTTTGGTACAGTTGAGAGGGATATTTGGTACCGTAGAGAGAGAGATGTTTAGTACAGTAGAGACAGATGTTTGCTACAGTAGATACAGATGTTTGGTACAGTTGAGACAGATGTTTGGTACAGTAGAGACGGATGTTTGGTACAGTAGAGACAGATGTTTGGTACAGTAAAGACGGATGTATAGTACAGTAGAGACAGATGTTTAGTACAGTAGAGACAGATGTTTGGTACAGCAGAGACAGATGTTTGGTACAGTCGAGACAGATGTTTGGTACAGTCGAGACAGATGTTTAGTACAGTCGAGATTGATGTTTGGTACAGTCGAGACAGATGTTTGGTACAGTAGAGACGGATGTTTGGTACAGTTGAGACAGATGTTTGGTGCAGTCGAGAGAGATGTTTGGTACAGTAGAGACGGATGTTTGGTACAGTTGAGACAGATGTTTGGTACAGTAGAGACGGATGTTTGGTACAGTAGAGACGGATGTTTGGTACAGTTGAGACAGAGGTTTCGTACAGTTGAGACGGATGTTTGGTACAGTAGAGACAGATGTTTGGTACAGTCGCGAGAGATGTTTGGTACAGTCACGAGAGATGTTTGGTACAGTAGAGAAAGATGTTTGGTACAGTTGAGACAGATGTTTGGTACCGTAGAGAGAGATGTTTAGTACAGTAGAGACAGATGTTTGGTACAGTAGAGACGGATGTTTGGTACAGTTGAGACAGATGTTTGGTACAGTCGCGAGAGATGTTTAGTAAAGGAGAGACGGATGTTTGGTAGCGTAGAGACAGACGTTTGACATAGCAGAGGTGAGACAGATGTTTGGTATAGCAGACGACACACAGATGTTTGGTACAGTAGAGGCAGACCGATGTTTGGTATAGCAGAAGTGAGTCAGATGTTTGGTATAGCAGAAGTGAGACAGATGTTTGGTACATTAGAGGCAGACAGATGTTTGGTATAGCAGAAGTGACACAGATGTGTGCTTCCAGGATTAGATTAGATTACAGTATCTGCAAGATGCTTTCCTACACAAATCATAACAGAACTGATCAACGTTTAAATGTAAAACCAAAGCCCTGATGCTCTATCATAGTCATAGCTGTGGTGCAGGTATAGAGAAGTAAATAGTCTGGGTCCTTGCGGCATAAAAGAAGCTACTGAATATGTGCCTGGAAAGCAGAAGGTGTTCCTCATTTAAATAGAGGTACGATATCCATTAACATACACTAAACCCCAGCAGGACGTGATTCCTTTCAGACACCTATATTTGTGTGTCTGTGTATGTTTTTGCAGATCCAATTAAAACCAACATAGTGGGTGGTGACTCAAGAGTTCAGAACTCTTTAACACTTGATTCCCTCACAGAGAGAGAAATAAAAAGAAAACACCACATTATCACAGCAGGCGGCATGTGGCAACAACACACACATACACATGCACACACACACACACACACACAATGCAGAGATGAAAAGGAAGCAGTGAAGAGGGGGCTGGTTGAGGGTAATTATACATGCAACCAGACAACAGTAAGGAAGAGGAGGGGATGAGCTGCTCTTGTTAAAGCTGCAGACACAGACACGTATACAGGAGTGCATGAACAAACAAAATTAGAATTTAATGCATGACAGATGAATCACACAGGCCTATCCGTTTTGTTTCATCACCGCACCACCACACTAACATTATGCTACGAGCACACTGATTTGAAAACACTCACCTGCTCGGCCAGTAGTTGCTGCTGCTGCTGTTGTCTCTGCTCTCTGAAGAGCTGCTGTTTCTGCTGCTCTATCAATTGCATCTGCACCCTCTTCTCCTGCTCCATCGCCATCATCTGCTTCATCATGGCCGCCTGCTGCTGGTTGCCCACGTAGCCCGGAGGTGGTCCTGACCCCTGGTTGGGCCCCACCCCTGAGGCCACGCCCCCGGCAGGGTGAGGAGGCGGGATGGCGCCCGGTGGTCGTGACATTCCCACCACACCTTGTTCCTGTAGACAGAAAGGGGGAGGCAGCTGGTCAAATGGACTGTTGAGAAATCACTTATCAGGAAAGCAAGTGAAAGGAATATTTTAACATTTAGGACATTATGCTTATTCTGCTCCATTCAACCAAATAATGTATATACATACATACATATGTACATTGCAACATCAGCGCCCAGCAGCAATGCTACGCTTCCGCCATTTTGGACTGTAAAGTGCCATACGCAAGTAAAACTAAATAATTTCTATTTTATTGTCATATTGCACTGAAATGGCCTGTGCTGAACAATAAAATATTATGAATATAATAAGCCTTCTCAGTCCAAAATGGCGGCAGCAACTGTTGTCAAAAAACACTGGACTTTCGTCTTTTTGCTTCTCCACTCTTTGACTCAACTGGCCGTTCAAGCGGTGACGTATCCTATCGTTGAATGCACCTGATTGGTCCCTGGTTTTCTGCTTGCCGTTTCAAACAGGAAACAACATGGCGGCCTGCTCGTAAACTTTTTACTTACTTATTCCATCTAAACAATCCACCAAAATCTACTTCTGAAAACATTTAAAGCAAGAAATAGGCTATGCCACTGCTGAATCTTGTTTCATTTTAGAACTAGATCCCCATCTTTCACAGCTTGGTCCAAGCTTCGTGAGCCAGATGCGTCGCGCTGGTCAGGCTCATTTGCATAAAGGACTGTTCCCACCTTTTCATTTTGAAAGAGCAACGGCCAATAAGGAAACTCCATTACTCGGCTGACCAATCAAGTAACTTCATCACTCAGTGACAGACTTTTGCGTTTGTAGGGCTGGCCCTCTGTCGTCCAGCCAATGAGGCTATAACCAACAGCTGGTTAGCTTAGCTTAGCATAGTGACTGGAAACAGGGTGAAACAGCTAGCCAAGCTCTGTCCAAAGGTAACAAAATCCACCGACTTGCACCTCTAAAGGTCACTAATGAACACGTATCATGTTATATCTACAGCTTCCTTGAGTCTTCGCTGATGGCCTGGAAACTGCTCCCAGTTGAGAAGTAGTCTGGTACATAAACCCCCCCCTTCATAAAATGGTTAATTGTCATTTTCACACTTTGGTTTAGAGAGATTGGGGTTATGGATTGAACAAATGAGATCTAACACATTTAGGCCATTTGTGTTATCTTCAGACGGAGCCAGGCTAGCCCTTTTCCTTCTGTTTCCAATCACTGTGCTAAGCTAAGCTACGTGACTGCTAGCAATAGCTTCATATTTACCTCACAGATATAACAGTGGTATTGGTTTTCTCATTTAACTTTCAGCAAGAAAGCAAATAAGTGTATTTGCCAAAAATGTTGAACTATTGCTTTACAGTCTATTTGAATGTTTGTACAGCTAAAAGGTAAAACCAATGAACCATTGGTACTGCTCTTTAACACAAGTCAATGTCGCACAATTACATCAGGTACAGAAAGAATGCATATTCAGTACACTCCCAACATTGTAGCCATCTACAGTGACACCTTTGCACAGTCTGTTTTAGGCATAAAACCGTAGTCAGCCATTATGTTGTATGATAGCTCACAATCCAGCAGTGTGTGTGAATGAGAGTGAAATACAAGATAAAGGCAAGACTGCCTCAAGATTCAGCTCGCCGGGCCACCCTGAGTCCTCCCAATGGGGCATCGGTTGGTCCTCGCTGCATACATTATCTCCTCATTAGCATATAAAGAGCACTTCCTCCTCCACTCAGCCGTATGCTAATCTCTAATAGGATGAAATGGCCTGCTCTGGCCAATGGGAGGGGAGCGTTTATGAATCTATTAAAAGGTTAGACCGCTGAACGCGAGTGGACATCGTTTGGGCCCGCCGGCAGTAAGAGAGGGGAAAGGCCTGAGAGGAGAACGATTCAGGCCAGTAAAGAGTGTTTGCACACATAAAAATGCAACAACACACAACCACCCACACACACACACACAGTGTACAACAAATCACATTTAACTGCGGGGCAAGAATGAAACAGCAAAGGCAGGATTACAGCAGCGCCGTAGCATTGGCAAGAGTCTGTAGCACATCACTATACTCAATATGTTTTGAAAGAGCCAAAGCCTCATAATCCGCATTGAGGCTCCGCTTTTCTTAGAAAGGAGTTAGGTGGAGATAAACCTCATATATTAGAGCACAAAAAAACCCCGTGGAGCAAACAGAATCGTCTGCTTAAGACTGGCTCACCAGACAGCCAGACCAGACTGATCGATGTTCAGAGCTACGTGTCTCATCTCCGGTTGGCATGTTCCTGCCGGATGGCAGCAGGGCAGTAAGAGAGGAGCAGAGAGGGGGAAAGAGGAGGCGTAGTGTCAGAAAATGACCAACGGGTGGCAGTGGTGATCTTTAAGCACGGATGTGTGTGTGTATGTGTGTTTGAGTCTCACTGGCCTCCTCTCAGCAGATGGCTCAATCATGACGGTTCTGATCTACGATCTCTCCCTCTCCCCCACTCACTCTGCCTCTTTTTTCTTCCCTTCTCTCTAAACACCCCGCCATCATCTCCTTTCTCCACTCTTCCTCCGGTTCTCTCTCTTTCTCTCCGTAGACAGGGGGCCCTGAGTCATGTCCGCACAATTGCCAGGGAACGAAGGAACGGAAGAGAGATGGATTTCAAAGGAAGGAGGAGAGGAAAAGTCTCAGAGAATTAAAGATTTTTTGGTGGAGGTGGTGCGTATGTGTGATGCAGGGGAGAAGTGGCAGTAGCAGCACATTAGCAGTTAGATGAAGAAATGACAGAAAGTATGTTTACGCTGTTAAATAAAGACATGCTAAATGAGAGAGGCACATGAGGGAAAAGATGAATTAGCAGTAGTATTTCGATGTTAATAGTACCTCGCTGAAGCTTTGTTAATATACACTGAATTGAATGTCATGCCAATAAAGCTTATTGAATAGATCCTCAAATGAATTGAAGGAAAGAGAGAAGAACATGTGTGAGGAAAGAGGGAAGGCGTGATGAGGAAAAGGAGAGGAGATCCGATCTTTTTTCGGGAAGGAAACGAGGAGGTGACGAGCCAAAAGAGGAGGAGTAAAAGGTGGGATAGAGGGGAGGAGAGCAGGTACCCTGGCAACAGTTGCTGCGGCGAGGAGCAGATGGCGCTCGGAGGAGCGGTTATGGCCGCCGCGCCTGGTCACCCTCCACAAACACACTCACATTCATCCTACAATTTTACTTTCAACCTCTTCTTTCTCTGTTAATCAGCACATCTTCCATTCTCGCCGTCTTCCCTTCTCCGAAAGAGAGCATCCACACTATGTCTGTCTCTTGTAGCCCCGTCGATCCAACTCTGTCTGTCTTTGCCTCTGTTTGCTCCATCCGCTCCCCCAGACGCTTCATTCTGGCATCTTGGACCGGCTCGAGTTAGTCCCCGAACTCTGTGCTCTTCAGCAGAAATGGGTCAGCGGCTAATGAGACTCAATGGTTAGCTCCTAACTACAGGATGAATAGTTTGAAACTGCGACAGCTACTATAAGTTGCAAATAGGCAGCCCAGTTGCACAGCAGTTCGTGAAATAGTCATGAAATTTAATGTATTGATCTGTGAACATAGACACCAATTTTCAGATTTTTCTTTTTGTGATGGTCAGCACGAAATCAATTCGTATGTAAACCATGGATTTGTGAACCGGGAAGTATAAAGAGCGGCGAACGCCACGTAGGGGAGGAGATCAGGATGAATGTGAAGGTCAAAAAACATCGGACTTTCGCCCAGGAGACCGCTGTTCGTGTTCCGTGTGAAACTACAAGTCAAAGTTGATTTATTTGTCAATCGGCAATTCCGGAGTTATTTTAACTCAAACCATGATCTTTTCCTAAAGCTAACTAAATAGTTTTCGTCACGTAACTTCCGTACTTAAGATAAGCCACTTCCGATGTTATTTCAGCCCAAACCGCAATATTTTCCTAAACCCAACTAAGTAGTTTGTTGCCTAAGCCTAACCAAGTTGATCTTTTCCTAAGCCTTACTTTTATTTTGAAAAGACTGGAGCGGAAATTGACGAGTGCATCACGTGTTGCTGGACATTTGTAGGAAAACGCACAAAAAATACGTTGTTGAAAGTCGTGCTTAGCGTCATGAAAAAAAAGGGAAATTTGTGTCTATGTAAACTAAATAAAATTGTGAGACTGTGTTGGATAAGATCAGCTTGTAGTAGGAAGGACCAGAGCGGATGAAATGAAAGGAGAGGTGAATGTATCACAGGTTGTTCCGGAGGATGTGCGTGTTTGTTTGTGTGTGTGTGTGTGTGTGTGTGTGTGTCTGTGTGTGCATGTGTGTGTGGTGGAGGCTGTCAGCGTTATTGAGTTAGGAAGCATGGAGAGCCCAGGTGATTACATTACACGTGAAGTGAGCGGAAATGTGTGTGTGCATGTGTGTAAGTGAGAGAGAGAGTGGGGGGAGAGAGGGGTGGATTATCCATTTCATCCCTATGTCTCACGGAGCAGGAATGTGTGTCTACTGTACTCAATGTATGTGTGTGTTTAAAGGTGTATCTGCCATACATCAGAACGGGACATACGGGTACTTTGCAAAAAGCAATTTGTCGTATGTTTTGATTGTAATTTTGACATGTTCTTATGCATTCATCTCTTGTTATATTGAAGTTTTTAATTGGACTTTATTAGTTGTAATCCACAGAAGACAATCCACAAATGTGTACCATGATTTCCAAATATTTCACTAGCCACAAACACGTATTTTTGTATTTGTGTTGTGTAAAGTCACATCCACAAAAATAAAGGGCGATTTGCAAATACGCATAACTTACTCTGTTAAACAAACGTGTTTTATATACATGTCTAATAATTATTTTGCAATCTTGCCTGAACCTGAGCGTTCGTGATACCTTAATAAATGGAGGTTGACCGCCGTCATGTCCCTTCAGTCTTCCCCCGTCCAACACAGTGGTCAGATATTGCTTATCCAGACATCTCTACATATTTGATTGAATCACGTCAGGCTAAGTGTTGTCTGTAAATAACCAACGTGTTAATAGCCAACTGTTTGATCTATAGGCTGAGATTTAGTTGGAGACGACGCTGATGCTGCTATAACATTAATGTATGACTGTATTACTGCAGCAGCCTCCCACTCAAGTTAACCTCAATCATTTACCACACTGACAGTGAATATTCACGTATTGTATGTGCCTCAAATCTCAGTGTGAAAGCCTCGGTTAACCCGCTACAAAACAGCTTTTCGTCATTTTCTCTCCGGTGACAACAAGTTTCTTTCCCTCAAAAGTGAGCACTTTGGTCTATAACTTGGAGACATAAAGCCACTCTAGTATATCTTTTTTAGGACACGGCAGGGGATCAAATCAGAGATCAGCGTTTTTGGATTTATTGTTGGTGCAACCAACTACACAGCACAACTCTTCGGCATAGCGTTATTAAGAACTACTACCGGTTAGTTTAAAGTAGAAGTTTGGAGACATGTTTCAACTTCCTCTGTTTACTCTGTTCCCATCTATGAAGGACACGGGATTGTTTTCCCCTAAAAGGGGGCGTGGTCATGAGAGCCTACTCTGAATGACGTATTGCCGGTCTGATGTACGCACACTACGATCATACACTCTCCAGTCGGGATTAAATCACCTCATCCCATGGTGACCACACAGCGACGAGATTAAAGGCTGCACTTGCTACTATGAAATAACACACACACACACACACGCACACGCACACGCACACGCACACGCACACGCACACGCACACACACACACACACACACACACACAGCCTGTAAGAGCAGCGGCGCCTGGCAGCAGAGTGCTGGGTGTCTGTGTGCTCTCCAGAGTGGCTCACATCTGTCACCCACTTGTGTAAGAGAAGGAAGGGAGGGAGTGTGAAGAGCAGAGAGGAAACAGAGAGTGAGGGCTGGATAGATGAGGAGATGCTTCATTAGACTCTTACGCAGACCACAACTGCAATCAGACTGAGAAAGTGAACAGGAAGTACATCTGCCTGATGTTGCAGCAGCTGATGGTGTGTGTGGTACAGATGCATGGAGTGAGTTAAAGCTTGAAGGTCACAGAGTCACATCTCTTTCACAGCCAGCGCTCATCAATGTCTGAATGTCCTTGAGCTCCACACTGGTTGACCTTGCACCCCGACCCCTCTGGTAACGTCTGCAGAAATATGCAAATCAAAAATCTGTAAGAGACGGCGGCGATAATCGGACCGGACGCCTCACAGAAGGTGTCTGCTGGAGTGGAGTTTTTGCATTCACATCCAGCCTGAATCAATGGATGTGTAGATAGCAAGTATTGATGTATGTAGGACGAATAGAAAGACAAATATAAAGGCTGTCATAGTTATTTTTGTCAATGCATGCCGGTGCAGTATACAGTACTGGAGTTATTGTAGATGATATAATACACAATCTACAGCAGTGGTTCCCAACCTTTTTTCCTTGCAGCCCCCCCTACTTCTATCTAAGAAAAGCTGAGCCCCCCCAATGACGTCACCCTAAAAAAAACATTACAAATCCTCGAACAAAATCCTCAATTTGAATAAAGTGATTCAGTGTTTTAAATGAGTTGGTCTTTTTTTTATTAAAGCAACTTTCTTTAATGAATAGAACTCGTCAGTTTCGTCAACATAAATAAAGTGATGCCATCTTGACGGATTTGCCAAGCAAATCTAAATACATAATATGATAATTTATTTTTGTAACGACTTAATTCATTTACTATAATAGTGTTACAGCCAAAACAGATTTTTTGTTATTGCGGTTAAAAAAGGTTAGGTTGCTGCTAGACCGCCCTGTTAATACAGGCGGGTCCTCTATTTGTGTGTGTCAAGCGGGAGGGCAAATTTGGGGGTTTTTGACTGCAGTGAAAATGTTGTTATTGAAAGGCTAAACGCCAACAAATAAGGCTTGAAGCTGAATATTTAGTTAACTTTTAAATAGTTTTATATCCAGTCTTTTGTATGAATTATCCAGTAAGTATGTTATTATGATTATTTATTTGTTGTACATGAGCAATTCTAATTTTGACAACCTCAGAACAGAAATAATTTTGTATGGCACTTTGTAGGTGGATGTTTTACTGGCGTCCGGTAGTCACTTTCAGTCCAAAATGGCAGAGGTGTAGCTCTGTTGCTGGGCGCTGACGTTGCAATGGAACGACTAATTGACTTTCACTTCTTATCAATATACGTTCTTTGATACTAAGCAGCCCATTTAGAATGTTTATGCTGTCAAGTTTGAAAAGGTCTATAGTCAAGAGTCCTGAAGCATCACACTCAACCTGCTCCTCATTGTAGGTTAACAACTGATAGAGTAGAGATGGGCTGCTAGCAGAGCTAACTAATCCACTACTTGATGTCTTACACAGATGACCGAGACACTGCCTATATACAATGTTTATGTGCATGTGTGTATCACTGTAAGGCTTTAAGTCACCTTATAGGAGGACAGGACATGCATATGTTTTCAGTTTCTCTCTGCTTAACATGGCAGATGTGAAGTTGAGGAATAAAGTATTTGCCATGAAGGAAAAATAAATTGTGTATTAGAGCGCATGGTTAAAACACAAGTATTATGCAGCACCTGACATGCAACCGCAACGACACATGTACGTACAAAACACATGCGCACACACTAACCCCGAGCAGATGGCAGAGCCAGACCTCACAGTATCAAACTATCCCCACAGCGCCAAAGGTAAAGAAGACATCACTTTGACACCTACACACACACACAAACACACACCTTCATACACACAGCCGTGTACTTCTATCTTTGTGAGGACACTCATTGACATAATGCATTCCCTAGCCCCTTACCTTAACTATCACAACTAAATGCCTGAGACCAACCCTTACCCTAACATTAACCTGAACCTTATAAACAAGCCTGAACCCTCAAACAGGCATCTGAAGGTCTGTCCGAAGGTGAGGACCAGCCAAAATGTCCTCACTTTACAAATATTTCCTCACTGAAGGTCTTAAACTCAAATTGGTCCTCACAAAGATAGCTGTACAAGTACACACACACACACACACACACACACACACACACATAGAGTAACACGGATAGCGAGAAGTAATAAGCCAGTGGTTTCATTCTTCGCCACCAGTTGTGTAGAACACATCCACCCACCTACCCTAACCCCACCCCCTCAAACACACTCGCACACACACACTTACTCCGTTTGTCCCTGAAGAGAGTTAAATTTAAACTGCTGGAGAGGAGTCTTGCTCCCCACAGAGGTCTGTTTAATCTCTTAACATCTCTCTGCTCTAAACCCTAACTGGCCTATTTCTGAATCTTCGGAATCTGCACACGCACACATCCCACAAAAAATATATAATTTAAGGGGCAATGCCAAAGTGAAATACACACAACCCTTCACTTTTTGCAAAAAAACCCCAACAATCTCCTCACAGACTCCAAAACAGTGGGCTGACAGGTTTTTTTGGGATCATCCTTTAACCATAACTGAACAAACACGTTGTCATGCAGGGATGCTGTGAAATGCATGTAGGCATGCAGGAGTGGATCAATTTAAGTAAATGAATCCCTGCAGCATGAATGCTGTGTGGAGAGAGGCACTGTGCTTAACCAAGGCATTTCTCTCTACACACTCACACACACACACACACATACACTCACACAGGATGCCACCCACAGACAGCACAGTGCCTGGAATATCAGTTCATGCTTGTTTGCAATCGTGTAGCATGGCATTCTTTAAATTACAATTCATCCATGTTTGTCTTTACAGTTACTGACACAGTAAGCCTTTGATATTTACTCTATAGACTAATGACACAAAACTAAGTTGTCCCTTGATAGGTCCTGATTCAAAATTTCAATCCGTCCAATATTTTTAAGACCAACTACCTGCAAAACTGATTCCCATTACTTTGTGTTTAGGAAGTTAGCAAGTGTTGGTGAACACAGTAGGCATTACACCTGCTAAACATCTGCATGTTAGCGCTATCAGACCCTGAGCATGTTAGTTAGCGTGCTGATGTTAGCATTTAGCTCAAAGCACCACTATGTCTACGTTTAGTGTATTGAAGAGTCTTCGACTCAAAAGAGGATTTACTGACTAAATTGTGTGGATTAATTTTCTTCCGATCAACTAATCAGAATCAGCTTCATCTTTATTGGCATAGTAAGTGTGTGGAATCTGACTCCGGTTTTCGTACTACAAAGCACAGAAATAGAACAGCTAAATACGCGGACAACAGATCTGAACGAGGTAAACATGAACATTGACTACTATGTACAAATATAAATTAGAGCTGTCAATCGATTAAAATATTTAATTGCAATTAATCGCGATCAACATTGTCCATAGTTAATAGTGATTAATCGCAAATTGTTCGCACATTTTTTATCTGTTCAAAATGTACCTTAAAGGGAGATTTGTCAAGTATTTAAGACTCTTATCAACATGGGAGTGGGCAAACGTTCTTGCTAAATGCAAATGTTGGTATATATTTATTATTGGAAATCAATTAACAACACATAACAATGACAGATATTGTCCAGAAACCCTCACAGGTACTGCATTTAGCATAAAAGAAATATGCTCAAATCATAACATGGCAAACTGCAGCCCAACAGGCAACAACAGCTGTCAGTGTGTCAGTGTGCTGACTTGACTATGACTTGCCCCAAACTGCATGTGATTATCATAAAGTGGGCATGTCTGTAAAGGGGAGACTCGTGGGTACCCAGAGAACCCATTTACATTCACATATCTTGAGGTCAAAGGTCAAGGGACCCCTTTGAAAATGGCCATGACAGTTTTTCCTCGCCAAAATTTAGCAAAAGTTTGGAGCGTTATTTAGCCTCCTTTGTGACAAGCTAGTATGACATGGTTGATACCAATGGATTCCTTAGGTTTTCTAGTTTCATACGATGCTAGCATGCAGTATACAACATAATGACATTTGTAGACAGTGAGACGATGCAAAGGGTGCTGGAATGAATATGGGATTATCAATGTAACAGGTTGCTTTATATACATGATGAGGTAGTTGAATTAGCAGTGTACAGTGTGCTTATATCCATATTGACAGTGATTAAATTTACATGTTAAAAATTTGAATTACCGCCTTGAAGTTGCAATTTAAATCCATGTCTGTCCAAAATGTCATCACTTTAATCATTTTATCCTGTTAGACATTTGTCTGAAATTGTCATAATTAGCAAATTAATTCTTGAGTTATGGCCAAAAACTTCTATTTTGAGGTCACAGTGACCTTGACCTTTGACCACCAAATTCTAATAAGGTCATCCTTAAGTCCAAGTGGATGTTTGTGCCAAACTTTCAGAGGTTGTAGCAGGATCGGTTGTAAAGCTAGAGTGAAGATACTGGCATCATATGAAACCTAAGGAATCCATTGGTACCAACCATGTCATACTAGCTTGTTGCAAAGGAGGCTAAATAACGCTCCAAACGTACGCAAAATTTTGTCGAGGAAAAACTGGCATGGTCATTTTCAAAGCTTGACCTCTGACCTCAAGATATGTGAATGAAAATGGGTTCTGTGGGTACCCACGAGTCTCCCCTTTACAGACATGCCCACTTTATGATAATCACATGCAGTTTGGGGCAAGTCATAGTCAAGTCAGCACACTGACACACTGACAGCTGTTGTTGCCTGTTGGGTTGCAGTTTACCATGTTATGATTTGAGCATATGTTTTATGCTAAATGCAGTACCTGTGAGGGTTTCTGGACAATATTTGTCATTGTTTTGTGTTGTTAATTGATTTCCAATAATAAATATAAACATACATTTGCATAAAGCAAACACATTTGAGTATTAAATACTTGACAAAATCATGCGATTCATCATGATCAAATATTTTAAATGATTGACAGCCCTAAAAAAATATGATTCACAGGTACAGTGAAGTTCAGTGGATGTTTGGTGTTACAGCGTTATTGACACTATATAACAGTTTCATCATTAAATCCACAAATAGTTTCAGCCCTACTTTTCACCGTTGTTTGTTTGGACTCTGTGTAGCAGATTACACTCTATTCTAAAGAGTTGCTTTTGCTTTCAAGAAGTTCCCTCTTATGAACATCATTACTGAGGTGGATAAACGGTCGCAGACAGCGGAATATGACGAGCGGCGAGAGGACAGAAGACAGGAGTAAATCAAGCTCGTGACAACAAGCGAGGAGAAGGGAGTGCGAGCGGTGCAAAGGGATGAGATCATTGGTGGCCGGGGAGTGATTGTGGCGAGCAGACGAGTGTACCACCCTGAGAGGGACCAGGTGCTATAGTAAATCACCCTGGAAACGGTCGCCATGGAGACCTTAAAGACACACGTGCGCACACGGGAAAGAGAGAGGCCATGTCTGGGAGAGTGTGTGAGTGAGGGATGTAAATGTGTGTATTACAAAACGGGAGGATAGTGTGTGTGTGTGTGTGTTTCTATGTAATCTAATCATGGCGGCTGAGAATGGTACATTTGAGTGACAACTTCCAGCCGCAGCAGGTGGACTGCTCTTTCTCTTCTCTTCTTCTCTCTCTATCACTCTCTCCGGTCCTGTGCGCTTTCATATCATAACCTCCTTTATTACTACTGTGCGCACATATATGTGTATTGAGGGTAATATATGAAGCTTGTAGCTAGAGGTGGCAATAAACAGAGAGAGCGAGAGGAAATCAAACAGTGAGGTGAGTGTGTCCTGTTGTGTGGGACTGTGAGGTTATCACATTCGGGCTCTTCCCAGAGAGAATTCCCAACTAGAGGGTTTGAGTTATTCACAGCTGCGATCGGCGCTATAACACGGCTCTTAACGGAGGTAAAGATACGTTCCGCACATCCGTCGATCGTCTGTTCACCCCCCTCCCTCGCTCTCGTTGTGACAGTAAACTGCCTTTTTATCCATCCGGCCATCCTCCATCTCTCTGATTAACCTCCTCTTCAATTTCCTCCGTCACTGTCTCACCACGCGCCCTGTGCTCCTGTCTTCCTGTCTTCCTTTTTGCTCTCACTCAATCTATCCCTCCTTCTCCTCCTCATCTCATTCAATCTCTTTCCCTTTCCTCCACCGATCTCTCACTCATCTCTATCTTTTCTCAGATCCCTCCATCTAGCCACTCCTCTGCCCCTCGCCGCCCTTCCTCCCTTGTTCTCTGTCCACCCTTCCACTCCATCCATCTTCCATTTATTCCCTCCTTCTTTGTTCACCCGAAGGGCTGATCCTTCCTCTTCTCGCCTGCCTCATTCGCCCAACAGCGCTTCTCTCTCTCTCCTCCTCCTCCTCCTTCACCCCCGCTTTCATTTGTTTTTCTACCTGTTTCAGATTTGTTTTTCTACATCCACGCTCATCCGTCTTTATTCTCGCCGTAGCTCATTTAACGTCTGGATCCATCCCTGCCTCGACAGCTATCATTCTGCTCCCTCGTCTTCACCCCCTCCCTTTCATTTCCCTCTCTCTCACTCTCTCCTCCTGTTTTCCTTGACTCCATCTTTACCGAACGGCCGTATAACCTCCACCTCTCTTTGTCTGTCCCTCCATCTACCTCTCTAAATCTATCTCTGCCTCTGTCATAGCCCCCTCATTATTCCTTCTCCTCCTCTCCGCTCCCTCCCTCTCTCCAGAGAAGCCATTAGGTGCTGCTGTAAGGCTATCACTCTTTTGCTCTCCCCCTCTCTTTTCACTCTCTTTTTCTCTCTCTGCTGTAGTCTCGGGGCAATAGGCTCCCCCTTCCCTTCCGTTCTCTCTGTCCCCCCTGCCATTCCTCCTCTCCATCTCTCTCTCTCTCTTCCTGCATTTCTTCAGGCGCTCTTTCCTCTCCTCCTTTTCCCTCCCCCTCTCCCTCACGTCTTCACATCATCCGACTCCCTTCCGCTTCCATCGTCTTCGCCCTACCTCCATCTTGATTTCTCCACCCCCCACCTTTCCCTCTATCCTACCATATTCCAGTGAGATAGTCCGGTGTAGCAGCGGGCTTATATACACTCTATACTGTACGCATATATATAGACCTGTGGTTGTTTTTTTAAACATATTGCAGACCTTCAGGAATACATCTTACATACAGTAATCAGTCGTACACTGTCAATAACCCTTTAACACCAGATATACGCTGCTGCCGTTATAGATTATAATTCTTACAGTCTTTAAGGCACTTTTTTAGATTATAATTTACAGTCTTTAATGCACATTTTTTAGATTATAATTTACAGTTTTTAATGCACATTTTTGCACCTTTTTAGATTATAATTTACAGTCTTAAATGCAAATTTTTAGATTATAATTTACAGTTTTTAATGCACATTTTTAGATTATAATTTACAGTCTTTAATGCACATTTTTAGATTATAATTTACAGTCTTAAATGCACATTTTTAGATTATGATTTACAGTCTTAAATGCACATTTTTAGATTATAATTTAGTTTTTAATGCACATTTTTAGATTATAATTTACAGTCTTTAATGCATATTTTTAGATTATAATTTACAGTATTTAATAAACATTTTTGCACTTTTTTAGATTATAATTTGCAGTCTTAAATGCACATTTTCATATTATAATTTAGCCTTTAATGCACATTTTTAGATTAGAATTTACAGTCTTTAATGCACATTTTTTTGTAATATGTACATATCATGTATCACTTTATGTACATACTATAATATGTACATACATGTCACTGTAAATATGGATCCTACTCACTGTACACACAGTAGTTAGACATCTCCACATGTACATACTGTACACAATCACCCAGTCCATGTATATCCATCCAGTATTTATTTTCTTTGCACTATTTGTATTGTTACAACTTCTGAACACTTGAATTGTATATAGACATTTTATCTTTATTTTCTTATTGTATTCTTTTATTCTGTTATTTCTAGCCTGTGTAAGTACATTGAAGAGAGTGGCATAAAACCGGAGTCAAACTATGTATATACTTGGCGAAATAAAACCTGATTCTGATTCTGATCTGCTGCAGAATGCTGGCCGGTTTATTCGCTCTGGAGAAGAGATATAATGATGAATAAATCCAATTTTCTTGTCCACTTATTGTATTAAGAGGAAACATTCTCAAATCAGTCTGAGCACGCACACAAACCGCTATCTACAGTACACAACCTATCCTTTTGTCTTACACATTTAGCTGCCTTTCTCGGCGCTACACCTTCAGCTATCTCCATCGGGCCCCGACTTTGCCCATCTTTGTATGCCATTAATCTCTCTCCTCCTTTACCTCCTCTGCCTTACCTCTCCCTCTCTAATGCAGGGGAGATGGAGCGAGGGAGAGAAATATGGAGACAGAGAGAGAGAGAGAGAGAGAGAGAGAGAGAGTGACCATTATCTAAGCCAGCATCTGCAATAATTCCACAGCAGCCTATTATCCACAATAGAGCCAAAATGGCCTTTGGTAATATGATGAAATCTGCCGTAAAAAGTAGAAATGGGACTAAAAGCGTCAGAGTGTAGAAAAACCTCCATTCCTCAGCTGCTTTATCACATTATTGCATTCTCCTCATCTCTCTCTCTCTCTCTGTCTGCCTCCCTCCCTCCCACATTCGGTGCATTACTGTGTGTTTCTCCAAATTCTCTCTATTTCACTCCGTTTGTCTCTTTCTCTCTTGCTTGTTTGGTGATACCCCTCCCTTCATCAATCACACACTCCGTTCCTCTCTATTGCTTTCCTCATCTCTCGCTTTCTCTTTCCCTCTCTTCGTCGTTCTTTCTTTCCTCCGTCTATGCGACTCTCGACGAGTGTGTGCGTCGATCCTTCGTCGGATAACACCACAAAAAGTAGGAAATGGAAATTCCATTAAATTAAGTGTTGGTCTCTTCCTAATGCAGCTAAAACGCTAATCCAACTCACACACACACTCAGACAGACTGACATGGGTGTGCATGGATGTGACTGAGCTTGCACACAAACACAGAGAGAGAAAAGGACCTTCCAATCAGTAGTGTACCACAAATAGGCGCAGGAAAAACAATTTGCTGTCATTGCTAACAGCTGCTGCTGCTGGTGTGTGTGTGTGTGTGTGTGTGTGTGTGTGAGTGTGAGAGAGAGAGAGAGAGAGAGAGAGAGAGAGAGAGAGCACCAGGCCCATCTCTCCCCCGTTCCTTTTCCTCCCCTCCTCCACTGAATTGTCCCAAGGGAGGTGGAGAGGTGATGTATAGACCCTCTCCTGATCGCACGACTCAGCAGAACAGATGGACAGGGTGAGGGAGAGGAAGAGAGAGAGAGAGAGAGAGAGAGAGAGAGAGAGAGAGAGAGAGAGAGAGAGAGAGAGAGAGAGAGAGAGAGAGAGAGAGAGAGAGAGAGAGAGAGAGAGAGAGGTGTACAGTTGCACACTGAACAAAATGGCTATGTGATGGTGTGTGTGTGTCTGTAGGTGTGCGAATAGACTGAAGATGCTGAGAGCTAATATATTGTTTCAATATGGTGTCCACTGTGTTCCCTGTTATACACCTGTAAGGCGGGGTATATCTTCCAACACCAACCCAGCACATTCACTGCAGCTGAAGATGTTCTCCATACTGAAAAGTATTGATCAGCTTGTCAGGTCACACCTGTTCTAGTAAGCAAGTCAGTTCAAAACAGACTGTGGAACTGTTAGGTTGTAAACGCCTACTACATACTACTGACGAACGCAGTAGGCAGTAGGCAGTATACAGTATACAGTATACAGTATACAGTATACAGCATACAGTATACAGTATACAGTATACAGCATACAGTACATATGTGTATGTATGAAACTCTCTTACACAGTGTATGTATGAAACACTTAAAGCAATATATTTTGCAGTATGCTAGGCTAGGCTTTAGCCTTTAAACCAGGTCTTAAAGCGCTTGACAAAAAACTGAATTCGAACCATTATTGTAATATTATCAAAAAATACAACTCTTTTTTTTTTTGCTTATGACCAATGTGTGTTTCCTTTATAAGACACTGCAGGTTTAGCTCCACCGACCCTTAAACTATTTATTCTAACAGCTCATAGTGAAGTGAGACAAATCATCAATGAAGGGAGGCGGTAAATATAAAACATTGCTCGACAAAATTGACTCAAATTGCTTTTCTCAGTTACAGCAACGAAATAGTGGGATGATATCCCTACAAATAATAGAGTAATGCTAAAAAGGGTCATGTTGTTGAGCAAGTATCTCACTGCCCCCTCAAATGTTCAGAAGTGAATTTAACGATGAAATACAGTAGCTACAAAAAATATGCCGTTTTTGGCTACTGTACCATAGACTGTACCGTTCCAGTGCTTTGCATTGTGGGATACAGTAGGCGAGGTAGACTGGAGATCTTTTTCCAAATCAGTAGGACATTCAGGTATTTTTAGCATACTGTAGATTTTGCTTTTGTTTGCATACTGCATACTACATGCTACATTTTGGCCAAATCAGTACGTACAACTAGTATAGTATGCAGTTTGGAATGCAGCTTGTGTCTTTTCCTGCAGCACTGATATCAACAACGTTAGCCTAGCAGCATCACACTTCACTCACATCCAGCAGACATGGAGCAACTCACTATTCATTTGAAATTGTGTTTCTTCTCACCTGATAAATACAAGTCAAAAGTTCATTCTTTTTAACTGTTATCTATTTTTGTTCTTGATTCTCTCCAGAGAAATAGCTCTGGCACTTAAGCTGTTAAATGCTCTACTACATATCACCAGCTAGTTGCTAACTTAGTGTGAGGCTGGGCAGGTAGCGTACTGTTGGTATATCCTAGCTTTTTTTTTTGCTGCAAACAGCTTTCTGTGGCAGGAAATTCAGTTGATGGGAGTGAACCATAACAGTACATTTTGGGGCCATGAGTCCAAAACAAGGAGCTAAAAGAGGCTAAACGGTGAGGGGAACTGAATAGTGTGGGGATACCGCCTGTGGGTTCGTCACTACCATAGACTGTATATAAGAAGTGGACGTGACGTCACCCATTGTTTTGTGGACTGTCTGGATCTTGTTTTTTTGGAACCAGACATGACACGAGATGGTGGAGCTGAATGCGAATATTATTAGGTGACCGAAATGTTACTACAAGCAACCCCTTTACATTACTCTTAAACACTTGATCCATTGTTGATATAAAAGTGTTACAAAATGACTAACTATGGCACATAACCCACACAGTGTACAGTATGTGTGTTGATGAATGATAAATGGCATGGTAAGAGCAAAGCATGAGCAGACTGTCGACGCATAATTGCTCATCAAAGAGCATCCATCTGTTCATTTATGCTAACATATTACTTCTTTGAAAGTCTTCCTGTGTAGATAATGGCAGACCTTCACTGGTTGACACCACGTTGTGGGGCTCTGGTAGTGAGGCTGCTAAGCCAGACTAAACCGGAGCGCTCTCCGCACAAAACTGAGCTGTAAAGAGTCAATTACCTCGGTTGTGACCAGAGACCCCTTCCTCCCTCCGCCTTATCATTACTACAAAACAAGAGCAATTGAGGAGTGGTTAAGAGGGAGGGAGGGAAGCGAGTGAAGGGTGGGTGGAGGAATGACTCGAGGGGGGGGATGGAGGGAAAGCTGTTGATAAAGGAAGGGAGCAAACAGCCACCCTGAGGAGATGAAGAGAAGCGGCAGGAGGAGGGGAGGGAGGGATATATAGGGGAAATCATTTTTGAAGGAGTGGACTGTCGGCCAACCTAGAGGGAGAAATAGATGTGTAAACAAACACCGGCTATAGGGACAAACAAGAGTGCGCCGGAGAGGGAGAAAGAAGAGGGAGGGGAAGATGGAAGCAGAGTGGGAGGAAGGCACGGAGTGAGAAAACAAGCTCGACCATGTGTTTAAGTCAACAGCAGCAAGAGAAACCTCAATAGAGAAAAAAGGTGTGGGCGGGAAAACACTCCACGGGGAGAGAGGAGACAGATGTAGAAGGGAGACAGGCACTGCGAGATGTAGAAAGAGACAGAGAGAGGAGAAGGAAAGCGACGTATCGAGAGATTCAGAGAGAGAAATCAAGAGAAAGTGACATATTTAGATGGCGATAGAAAGTAAAGAAATGCAGACAGCGACAGTATAGCTCGGTGACAGTGTTGACTGTTGACAGCAGAGAAAACTAAGGCGAGGTGGGAGGAGAGGGATGGGGTGATGGAGGGTGGTGGGAATTAAACGACAAGAAGAAAAACTAATTATTCTGTGATTCCGCTAATTAGCTCTGGCTTTACTGACAAGCTCTGCAAGGCAACAGACGTTTACCAAAGGATTCACACTACCCCGATGGCCCGGGTGGGAGGGACCGGAGGAGGGAGGGAGGGAAAGATAGAGGGAAGACGAGGTGGGAAGGAAAAAAGAGAGGGAGCTACAAAGACGAGCGGGGGGGGAGACGTGGAAAGACGGATGAACGGAGACGAACGGAAGGAGAGAGGAGGGAGAGAGGGAGGGGTGAGGAGGTGGCAGCGATGCGGGTCTGAAGTTATCTGAAACCACTCCATCAAGTGAGAAAGAAAAAGAGAGAGAAGAGCAAACCCCGGGGGATAAACTTGTGACGTCTGTTTACCCATGCATTCAGCAGCTTTTACATAAACTAACAATTAAAAAGCCTCATTTAGGCTCTTACCACTGCAGATAATGCACACACTGGCATGTCAATGAGGGGAAGTCATCTTTAAACACTGACTGTATTCTAATAATTGCTACTTAGAAAAGACAGTGTGTGTGTGTGTGTGTGTGTATGTGTGTGTGTGTGTGTGTGTGTGTGTGTGTGTGTGTGTGTGTGTGTGTGTGTGTGTGTGTGTGTGTGTGTGTGTGTGTGGTACGGATGAATTGGCTTTCGTGTGATTTTTTTAAATTATTACTTCCCGGAAACTTTCCTTGGATTTCTCACCATAAGTTTGATTTTAAACAGAACAGTGTGGCTAATTAAGCATAAAATGGCATTTCTGCTAATAGCTTGACATTCTTTCATATAGCCTACATTAGGTAATGTGGTGATTAGGGCTGTCAGTCGATTCAAATAGTTAATCGCGATTAAACGCAAATTAATCACACGTTTTTTTCTGTTCAAAATGAACCTTAAAGGGAGATTTATCAAGTATTTAATACTCTTATCAACATGAGAGTGGGAAAATATGCTGCTTTATACAAATGTATGTATATATTTGTTATTGGAAATCAATTAACAACACAGAACAATGACAAATATTGTCCAGAAACCCTCACAGGTACTGCATTTAGCATAACAAATACTGTACGCTCAAATCATGACATGGCAAACTGCAGCCCAACAGGCAACAACAGCTGTCAGTGTGTCAGTGTGCTGACTTGACTATGACTTGCCCCAAACTGCTTGTGATTATCAGAAAGTGGGCATGTCTGTAAAGGGGATTTTTATTTAGCGAATGCAAAGTCCTCGAGCCATGCAGTTGCCTCCTGGTCTGCTGTATGGAGGGTGTCTAACCCTCCTTTTAGACTGTGGAGCAGGCAAGTTTCAATGATGTGTTCCATTGTTTGCACCTCTCCACAGGCACACAATGGGCTTGGGCTGCTGCCCCATTTGTGAAGGCTGGCCAAGCAGGGGCCATGTCCGGACCTGAATCTATTAAGAGTTGACCACTGTATCCTTGGCAGGTTGGTGCCAGGGACCTGTTGGGTGGGGTCTGACACCAGATGTTTGTTTGGGACATCCTTGGACTCCCATTCCTTTTCCCATGCTGATTGGGTGGTGAAGTCGGCTGGTGGGGTATTCTTCCATATTGGTCGTCTAGATGGAAGACGGGCAGTGGGTGGGTTGCAGATGTCTGCATGGATTGGTAGATGGGGAGAGTCTTCGACCTTTTGAAGCATCCTTTGAGTAGATGCTACTCGCCGGATATGTGGGGGGGGTTATATTGGATAGGACAGGGAGCCAGGGGAGTGGTGTTGAACGAATAGTCCCGCTTATGATTCGCATGGTTGTGTTGAGCTGGGTGTCCACATGGTGTGTATGGGGTGACCTGGACCAAACAGGGGCACAGTATTCTGCTGCAGAGTAAGCAAGGGCCAGTGCCGAGGTGCGCAATGTGGGGGCTGCTGCCCCCCATTTTGAGCCAGCGAGCTTACAGAGCAGGTTGTTTCTAGTCTTCACCTTAGCTGCCGTTCCTTTCAGGTGTTCCTTGAAGGATAGGGTCCTGTCAAGTGTCACTCCCAGGTAAGTTGGGTTGAGGGCGTGCTTCAGCTTAAGTCCCCTTGTAAAGGGGAGACTCGTGGGTACCCAGAGAACCCATTTTCATTCATATATCTTGAGCTCAGAGGTCAAGGGACCCCTTTGAAAATGGCCATGATAGTTTTTCCTCGCCAAAATGTGGCGTAAGTTTGGAGCATTATTTTGCCTCCTTTGCGACAAGCTAGTATGACACGGTTGGTACCAATGGATTCCTTATATTTCAGTATGCCAGTATGATGCCAGTATCTTCACTCTAGCTTTAAAACTGAACCCACTACAATCTAAAAATCCCAAGTTGTGTTAAAGCGTTAAAGAAATTAGTGGCGTTAGAAACAAATTTGTGTTAACGCGTTATTATTGCGTTAACTTTGACAGTCCTCGTGGTGATATTCTTTACAATTGATCATTCTCTAAGGGCAGGTTCACACCTAAAGGTCCTGTTCCCGAATCGAACCAATGCGAAGATGATATATTGTTTTGATTTTCCAACTGGTGTTGTGGTTTGCGTTCACAAAGGCGAAACTCAAATGGTCTAGAAATTGTAAACAAAAGTCATGTGGTGGAAATGTCGTTTGATTATTGGCTCCTCGAATGACTCAACAGTGGCTTGGATGCGTGTGATGCGCTTTCCTACGCTGTGACAAGAGTGCGGATGAAGCAAGCAAAGTTGTTAAATTTAGCGGCTGGCTAGTTAGCTAGCTAATTCCACCATGCTATCATGCTATGAGCCGAACAGCAGGCTGGTGACCAGCGGCAGCGCTAGGTCTAAACGGTCCGCCCGTCTTTCCTCGCTACTAGGAGACTACGGAGCTGTCAACCGCTCTCCTACCGGCGAACTAGTCTCCTAGTGGTGGGGAGTGAGGCAGAGGAACCGCGGATGCGCTAGCTAGCTAATTATTGTCTCCTTTGTGGTCTGCTAAACAGTAAATTCAGCAAATTCAGTGGTAGCACATGCGCAAATATCCAATAAAATCCTGTGATCCCAGTTAGTGCATATGTACAGTATGTTTGTGCACAACTGCACTTACACGTATACGTGTCTGCTGACAAGTTCATAAAACGTACATACGGCTTTATGTTTCTGTGTGTGTGAGAGAAAGGGAAAGACAAATGTTAAAGAGGAAGTGAGGAAGTGTGTGTGTGTCTCTGCCTATGCCGAGAGCTCATTTGCAGTTCCTACATTTTACTCTGGCTGTGAGGTACGCCACGTGCCAGGAACGTGGCACTCGACAAAGCATTAGTTTACTGATCACATACACACACATTCACACACAGAGACACGCTGCAGCTAATGGTTACTGGCAGATCCGAGCACGAGTGAAGGGGGCGAAATGAAAGAGAGGGGTTAAGTCTCTGAGTATGGAGGGATTTAGACCTCAAACAGTTAGAGGAAAAGAGAGAGAGAGACAGAGAGAGAGAGAGAGAGAGAGAGAGAGAGAGGGGGGGGGTTGGGCGGGCGGGGGTAGTAAAAGAGTGCAGTGAATGACTCACTGAGCGTGTAAGTGTTTAACTGTGCCGTACTGGTGTTAGTGAGTGATAGGGAAATCTACTGGGACCAACGGTGAAGGTAACGCCACCAGTGCGGCAGTAACGTCGCTCTTTCTCTTGATTTCACTCTGTTTCTGCTTTTCTGCTTTCTCTGTGAGCCTCAGGAGACGGAGGAACAGAGGAGGAACATGCTGTGGAAGGAAGAAGGGATATCCCTGCATCTCATTTCTCTTCTCTGACTTTCTACCCTGCCTTCCATCCCGTGGCACAAACGGATGCTTCTTTAACAGATGAGATATCCCAGATTATTGACCTGGCGTATTGATACGTTCCACATTTCTTTGTGTGCATGCATGTGTGTGTGTGTGTTTGTCCTGGGAGACTAATGTTATGCCTCCAGTTTCTGCTGCAGAGAAATCAATGACAAAACAACCCTTCCACCTTAGAAAACCAATGATGGGGTGGTTAGCAACACACGTGTGTGTGCGTGTGTGTGTGTGTGTCAGTGTGCACAAAGTTTATGAATGTTTATGTGAGCTTGTCAGTGGCTTCATCCCTGCAACACAGAGGGATAGCAGGGCCATTCATAGCTACAGCGATAAAATATGTGTACCTATCTGCTAATCCTCGCTAGTGACAATGTCTTTCAAACCTGGAGGTGTTCATTAGTGCCGCTAATGGCGGCCGAGGTGGGCTAATGCGTCAGGTCCTCTCGGAGACCATAGAGGGCCATTTGTGCTGGGGCTGCTGAGATTGATTGGGGGTGGGCGAGAGCGGCATATTGTAGCGTCATTAGCCTTGCTCATTGACCATATGGAGATCAATACTTAGAGTGGCCCGAGGACAGTCAGAAACACACACACACACACACACACACACACATAACGTGAGCACACAAGCATTCCTCTATGGGCAAACATGGAGGGAGAGAAATGCGCGCACTCCACATGCACAAACAGCCTGTGGTCTAAAAAAATGTTAATGATTTGACCATTAGGAGTGAGGCATGAATCAGTGGTAATGGCTACAAGAGAGGGGCTGTATTGATGAATTGTTACACATGTACAAGCACGTATACACGCATGCAAATACACACAACGGAGCACGGAGCAAAATGCAATTAGAGCCACACATCTACAAAACCCAGAACGTGTCCATGGGTTGTAAGGAAACAAGCACAAGTCGCATTCTGCCATTAAGTCATTTATGATCGAGACCGATAAGGGCGCAGGTACGATGGCTCACGACTGTTTCATTTGTCTGTGGAAAGTTATCACGGCAACTATTTTATCTTGCATCTCCATATAATTAAATGGCCAACACAGGCCGTTGCCAGAATTATGTCAACGCGATTTTCACACAATGTTCGTTGTCAGTGTCAACACAGCCATGGCAACACACAGTCCCTAAAGGGGGAATAAGAATTACTTTTATTGCCACTACCAGAACGTGACTGTAACATATTTGCAGGAGGTTGAGAAAAAATGTCGATCAAAAGTCACTGATTGCTTTGCCGAGTATCAACTGGCCAGAATTCTAACTCTGCCAAAGCAATCTTACCTCAAGGTCCATTTAGAGGTTATTCTGGAGCTTTCAATCATATAACGCGACGCTCAGAAAGTACTCGGAAAAATCCAAAAACAATTCCACGGCGCCTGAAAAACTCCATCTGCCAATGAAGATCATGGGATATAATTGAAAGCTCCAAAACGACTACTAAATGGACTTTTTGGGGACAATGTTTCCGAGGTCAAGAATGAACATTAAATTTGCACGAGATCAGGCGTTGCGGCGATACTCAACAGAGTTGTGCAGAGGTCTGGGCGGGTCAATTTAATGGCCCATTAAAGGAACAGTGTGTAGGATCTGACGGTATCTAGCGGTGAGGTTGAGGATTACAACTTTCCCCGTGTGCCAAGCGTGTAGGATTGCTACGGTGGCTGACGCAAAAATGCAAATGGCCCGCTCTAGAGCCAGTTGTTTTAAGATTGTAGAGTGCTTAGAGTGTGTCTGTACGTGGGAAGTGAGTGGTGTAGCAAGAGAGAGAGAGAGCAGTGGCAACGGGAGCGTTATCAACTCCGGCCCAAGCAGGAAAATTAACAGAATTTGGTTTGTCTGTTCTGGGCTACTGTAGAAACATAGCGGGCTCCGTGGACCCGCTTTCACACAGAACGCGGATATTACAAGGCGGAAAAGCGACATTTCAGAAGCAGGTTGATTTTTCAGTGCTTTTGCACCGTAAATAAAGGCATCAACCAATCACGTTGTGCGAAACGGGTTGAGTTGCGCCTATACTGTATTTATGAAACAACACAGAGGCTCAGTAGACCGAACCAAGACGGCAAATTGTATTTCTCCTTTCGACCTTGACAAAGGCAGCTCAGACCAGATCCACTCCTTCCGTTCGTACCTTTCACAATAAAAGCCCTAGACACATAATATTCACAGGCGAGTATTTTGCCTTTTCGTGTAATTTATTCGTTATGCCCCCAGTGTGTAAAGGCCTTTAGCATAAAGACTGGAAACGGGGGGAAACAGCTAGCTCGGCTCGGTCCAAAGGGAAAAAATGCACCTACCAACACCACTATAACTGTCTTACTGACCAAATTACTCTTCTCTCAAAAGCCAACACCCTGACAGTAAATGAAACAATTAACATGTATGTCTACAGGATACATAACATGGATGGCAAACTTACAACTGAGAGCCCAGCACACTTTTTAACCAATTCACACTGTTTCCATGTGTGCATAATGCACAAGCTCATATCCAGCTAAACAGAAATCCATTAACTTTAGGACATATCCACACTTACAAGGATGAATTTGCACTCACACAACTATCAAGCCAGTATCTTTGACGACCAAATATTAAACCAGACTTGACTTTGTTTTGGAAAACATGCACACATATTAAGAGTTTGCATGAACAGGAATAAGACAACACTGCAAGGTCAGTATTTCTACGCCCAGATTTGGGCAGGCATGAGGGCGGTGGAGAACGACGGGAGCGTTTAGGGCCCCTGCTCCCAGGTGAGTCTCAAGACACAACGCCGGCTATTTCAGTCTCATCTGCAAGGAGGGAGAAAAGGAGGAGCAGGAGAGGAGGAGCACGAGGGTAGGAGAAGGAAGAACGGAAACTAAGGCTCTAAATTTAGCCTGATGCGACATTCCAGAGAAGAATAATACTGCTTCCCCCTGCTGCTGCTGCTGCTGCTGCTGCCAGTGGAGGAAGACAGAGGGAGAGAGAGGCACCAGAGGTAGGACATATGCAGAGACGATGATGATCCCGTTTTTACAGGCCCTAAAACACGGACTCAACTCAAGACAACAGGCTACCAATGAGAGTTTCTGTGGTTAAAAGGAAACAATGCTGCAGTATGAAAAGTTTCCACTCATAGACTTGCTAGTGAACATGGAAGTTTTCAGAGCCTAAAAACTATCATGTGATTCTCTGCTCGTCCTCGTATCCCTGACCTTCTGCAGAGGGAAGTAGGAGAGAGAGAGAGAGAGAAAGAGAGGAGAGGTTAGTGAGGGGAGGAAGGAGGAGAGGGGAGGAGGAATGTTGAAAGAGCAAGGGAGTAGAGGTATTGGAAGTAAAGAGGCAGAGAGAGAGAAGGGAAGGAAAGATGAGAGGGAGGGAGTAGAGGCGGGGATAAGGATGAAAAAAAAATACAAGGTAACAGGAATGAAAACATACCCCCACTCCCAATCGCATGCACACATGGGCATAAACACACACAAGAAGAAACGAGTTGACGGTGTGGTTCCCTCTCTGTTGTTTCGCTTTGTGCTGGAGTGTGTTGACGTGCTCTTCAGACTCTCACATGACCACACACACGCAGCTTGGGGTGCGTCACCCACCAGGTAACTGTGTGCTCGTATCATAACACCTGCTATATGTGTTACACATGACCTTTATCTGTCAGTATGTGATAGCCACAGTGACCAAAAAAGGAAGGAAGTTATCATCTAATAATGACAAACACAGAACTGACCCCTTTTGTGCGGACGTCATGATTTCGTCACAGTGTTAGCCGGAGTCAAAACAAAAGAAAGACTGGAGGCAAACACAATCACCTCAGAGTAGTTGGCTTAGGTTACACATTGAAAATGTCATCTTGCTGTGCTGTTGTGGCTCCAACTTGAACTTTTATTGCATACCTTTGAGATGACAAACTGTGAGTCGAGGCTCTAAGTGAGCTACAATATCAGTGAAGTGTATCAGAGATGGAGAGAAAACGTTGCTAATAGTTTAGCTTAGCCTTTCTGCTAGCCTCAGTCGTTGCGGAGGTGAGCTCACCGCTCGCAAAGAAAGCTAAACGATTAGAGAGATGGAGGGAAAATGTTGCTACACCAATAGTTTAGCCTTCTGCTAACCATAGCCACAGCTGTGAGTCATTGGCTGCGGTTAGCAGAAGCTAAACTATTAGCAACGTTTTCTCTCCATCTCTGAAACACTTCGCTGATATTGTACAACTCTCATTTTTGCGTCGCTTCACAGTGTGGGCAGCTGTCTGTAAAGGGGAGACTCGTGGGTACCCATAGAAATCATTTTCATTCACATATCTTGAGGTCAGAGGTCAAGGGACTCCTTTGAAAATTGCCATATCAGTTTTCCTTGCTAAGATTTAGTGTAAGCTAGTATGACATGGTTGGTGGCAATGGGTTTTTCTAGTTTCATATGATACCAGTAGCTTCACTCTAGCTCTAAAACTGAGCGTGCTACGACCTCCGAAAGATTGAATAGCGACCTTGCCCAACGTTTTGCCGATGGATTTTTAAGAGGTTATTTAAAAATCGATAGTGTTTTGGAGAATAGATACAGTATCACAACCCACAATATCGCGATACTCATGTGTATCGATATTTTCTTACACCCTTAATCTCAAATAACTTGGTGAGTACAATGTTATATGTTGCCTTCAAATGAAACTCGTGAGCTCGTGTTTACAGCACGGAAAGTGGTGTACATGATATGCTTGGCGTTCAAGGTGACTGTGTTATGTTACCTGCTTGCTAGCTTGCTAAGTCATTAGCCTCTATGGCTTCTTTTCCACTGTAAAATTTCAAAGAATTACAATATACGACTAAAACCACAATAAACTCACTCATTATGTACCGAAAATAAACTTC
Source organism: Sebastes fasciatus (assembly GCF_043250625.1). NCBI lineage: Eukaryota > Metazoa > Chordata > Actinopteri > Perciformes > Sebastidae > Sebastes > Sebastes fasciatus. The sequence goes on along the minus strand of NC_133797.1, from coordinate 7,691,658 downwards.
CATGGCCTCTGCCATTTCTGACAACGTCAACAAACACGTCACAACTCGTGACCTCTGAGCTTTCATAACCTTCCCAATTACGAGGTCGTGAACACCACAAGAGGGGGGGCGTTCATGTGGACTCTTCGGGTGAACACGGTAAACACAATCTCATTTGAAGGCGCCAATAATTACTGACAGAAACAACCTACAAGACTAAGACCCGAGTTTGAATAAACTGGATTTATCCTTTCAAAGCCATTCTTCTATTGAAGCACCGTAACTGAGCTGGAGTGGTAGCGTGACAGAAAGATAAACCAGGCCCGTGTTAACTCAGAGTACACATGTGTGAAAAAGTAAAAGGAGGAAAGAGAGAGTGACCGAAAGAGAGGGAGAGATCAAGCCAGAGGAGGAGGGGAGGGGGAGGAGGAGGAGTGCAAGTTTGTGCAATTTCAGCAGGAACTGTTTGTGCCGTTCCAGACCGGGGTGACATGGCAGTGGCAGGCATTAACAAACGATCCGCGGCACCAGAACATCACGATCAAACCGCGGCTCAATTAAAGTCATTTCTCAGCCCACTCGGGGAGTTAGTGACTCTTAAATGGCCCAGATACAGTAGAGGGATGACTAAAGGTTTGGTGAGGGTGTGATAGGAGAACGTGTGTGAGTGTGCGCATTAGTGACCTCTTGTTACATGTAGGCAAACAACCCCACCCCTTCTATCTCCGTCTCTCTTTCAGAGTGTAGAGCGACGGCAGGGCCCGCCCACAACGTGGTCAAAGGCAGATTTACTTCCTCGTCAATTGGACCAGACAGCTGCCTGTCAAAGGAAAGAGAGACGGAACGAAGGAGAGATGAAAGATGGAAAGATGGACAAGATGGAAAGGCTGCGATGGGCAAGGTCACGTTACTATGGAGATTTTTACAGCAGCGTGACGTCGAAGGCGACTGTTGTGACTATCTGACACAGACGCACGCACATCAAGGTCTCGAGTCCAGAGAGTGGAAGACGGGAAGGAGGGTGGGCAGGGGAGAAATAGAGGGAGAGAGTGATAGATGGAAAACGAGACAGATTTGGTCTTTGCAGCGGCAGCAATGGAGAAAATAGAGAGCTCAGTGTGTGTGTGTGTGTGTGCTGCTGCAGCCCTCCTCTGCCAGATTACAGAGTGACGTAGTGTTATCATTTCTCTGATAGGAGCTCTGCCACAAGAGGAGGAAGAGGAGGAGGCAGGGGATGGAGGGAGAGGACAGAAAGGGGGAGGGGTGGCGAGTCTCATTGCTGGAAAAATGGTCTGATAGCCAAGAAAAGGGCAGGGAGGGAGGGAGGGAGAGAGGGAGGGAGGGAAAAGGAAAAGTGAGGCAGAGATAGAGACATAGTGCCACACAAAGGAACAGAGCATACACAAAGAGAGAGAGACAGGCAGAGGAAAAAAAAGAGGGCAAAGGAAAGAGAGAGAGAGCAGTTGAAAGCGAAAGGAGAGGAAAAAAGGCAGTGAGCTTGAAAAGAGAGAGTTCTTTGTGTGTGAGATCAGAGAGTGCAATAGCAAGGCGAAAAGTTTAAAAACAAGCAAGGGGGGAGGAAAAAAGGGCAGAAGAAGAAGGAAAGCGTAGAGGTGACAGAGAGGTGAGAAGACGAGAGGAGAAAGAAAGAAGATGAGGGACAAGACACGGTGAGGTGCCCTGAGCGACTGGTGGGTCACAGAAAGCGTGTGTGTGTGTGTGTGTGTGTGTGTTCGTGCGTCCACATGGCAGCAGCAAGCAACATTTACAAAGAGGCAGCTGTTCCATTAGCTACTGCCATTGTGTCTAATTACATCCTGGTCTCCTTAGACACACGCTCACACCCTTACACACACACACACACACACACACAAACACACAACATATGTGCATATAAACACACAATCGCTGCCTCTCTCCAGCCAACCAAGAAATCCCTACCATGCGCGCTAACAAGGAAAGGAACTTGGAGCGACAGAGCCACAGCATGTGTGTGTGTGTGTGTGTTAATCACAGTGTCATACACACTCCCATACAACCCCAATCCCCCCCCCCCCTCAACACAAGAATACAAGGCAGAGAAAAGAGATCCACGAGTGTCTGTGGATGTGTTAGCCAGCATCTTTCTGTCACACACACACACACACACACACACACACACACACACACACACACACACACACACACACACACACACACACACACACACACACACACACACACACACACACACACACACACACACACACACACACACACACACACACACACACACACACACACACACACACACACACACACACACACACACACCTCCCCCAGCCTTTGAGGAGAGGAGGATCTGAGGCTTTGTGAAATACCAAACATACCAGAGAAGCCACATGAGAGAGAAAAAGGCAGCTTTTGAGGAGCCTCAAAAGACACACGCACACACACACACACACACACACACACTCTCTTGCACACGCACTCACTGAGACTTGCAGTTGTTACAGGAATGAGGCTTTTCACACACAGACACGCGCACACTAAGCTAATATGATGTAAAAAGCAGATAGACAAACACATATTCACACAAACATACAAATACAAATACACACACACACACACACACACACACACACACACACACACACACACACACACACACACACACACACACACACACACACATCCAGACTTCCTCCCTAATCAGCTCAGTGGTGTAGCATTTGGATAAGAAGCACTCATAAGACTCCTTGACAATGGTGAGACAGGAGAGCTTACATTGTATTAAACCAGACAAACCGTACACAAGCATCCTTCAAGCTAAGCGGCGCTGCTAACCTGCCGTCTGAAGAATATACCGGCACAGAAAAAACCCAACAGGGGTACGGGCCGACAAAACACAAGTGTGATTTTTCCATTAAGTCAAGCCAAAAAGGGTTTGTGATCCGCAGAAACCCAAGGACATTAAAACACAGATCTCAAAACAAGTAAAGCAGAAAGCGAATCGGGACTGAGCAATAAATCACAGTCATTTCATTGATTATTGGATTTTTTTTTTTGCTGTTGTATCATGAAAATCTAGTTGTTATAATGAGTGCAAACAGGTACACACCAAACGTGATTTACTAGATGATAACTGGCTGCAATTGAACCTTCGCTAAGCCCCGCCCCCCACCGCTACTCCGGGGGGCGGGGCTTATTAAATACTTGACAAATCTCCCTTTAAGGTACATTTTGAGCAGATAAAAAATATGTAATTAATTCGCGATTAATCGCGACTATCTATAGACAATCTTGCGATTAATTGTGATTAAATATTTGAATCGATTGACAGCCCTATTTAAAGATGAAGATAGAAGCTAAAGCCCACAGATCACAGTGTTAAAGTGAACCACCATCACCTGGCGATCGAGACAGAAGACAGTGAAATTAAGGAACAACACTGTTCCTGTAAAGCCGGATAGGTCTTAATCATCAGGTTACAATCATTACCAAGCAAAAGCAACATGTGTATACATTCAGTATACCGTCAGTTAGCTAGCTTAGCATAGAAGTGCTAACGCGAGTTAATGATGTGCTAACGTACTCTACATTTTAGAAACGTTTATCTCCTTCCAACCTCTCCAGGTAACAAACATCCTTGTAACACGAGCCTCAGGCACAATGTTAAACCATGACTAAACTCAAAATCAACAAAATAAGCCTGAAAATTGAGAAAATCTGAAACGATTGCATGAGAGTCTATGGAGCAGAGCCATATAGTTGTCAGACCCTGGTCAGAGCTGGCCAATGCTACACTATGATTGGCCAATCTGCATTCAAGGGGCGGGACTTAGCGAAGGGTCAGTAGAGTCACAAGATTATTAGCGTGTCCTGAATCCATACTACACACTTATTCTAAAGTATGCACTGCATACTAATCTGTCAAAGAGTATTACTTTTCCAAAAATAAAAAGACAGCGGACACACATGCGGTTCTCTTTATACTACATTGGGTGTCTGCGTGCATGGACATGTTGTTTACACATGTTTTATCTAGTCTAGTTTTATCTAGTCACATAGAGTTTTGCGTCATTGTGTGTTTGCTCACCTCACACTGTCAAATTGGGTGTTTTTCTATCTGAAACACAAAGTCAACAGGATAAGAGAGGGTCGGAGAGAGAGAGAGAGAGAGAGAGAGAGAGAGAGAGAGAGAGAGAGAGAGGAGAGAGAGAGAGAGAGAGAGAGAGAGAGAGAGAGAGAGAGAGAGAGAGAGAGAGAGAGAGAGAGAGAGAGAGAGGAAAGATGAAGCAGGCAGGTCACCTCGATGAGCTTGTCATCAGCAAAACCAGACGTTGTTCTCTCTCCCTCACACCCACCCACCGCAGGTTCCTCTCATCTCACACTGAGGAGGGGAATGGGAGGAGTTTACCTTATGAGTGACTGCATTACCATTGCTCTGAGGGCACATTGTCCATTACAGCTCATTAGTTTCCTAAATCGCTATTCATTTTCAACGGGGCGCCCCGTGGTCTGATCCCACTGCGAGGAGGAAATGGAAGGCCGTACAGGAGATCGGCCATGTCATCGGCAAAGAGGCTGACACTGCGTTGACGTCGAGCAAAGCAAATACAACATCCAAGGAGATGCACCCCCCTCACTCACATACACACTAACGACAGGTATGAGCTTGGTGAAAGAGTCACATACTCACACAGTCCCCATTTCCATCCCCCCAGCTTGATTTATGAGCTCAACCTGGGAGATTGCTTTCCACAAGAGAGGGAGAAACATATACCAGCCTGCCTTTTGAAAAACACACACACACGCACACGCACACACACAATGTCATAAAGCCATGCCTGCTGCCGTCCATGTCAAGGTGAAATGAAGTAGGAAAACAAATAGATGTGCTAGTGGCAAACCACTGGTCCGGTGAGCAGCGACTCTGGAATAACTGTTGGACGCACACACTCTCGAGTGATTTATTTTTTTCCATCTACATCCAGCAATCAGCGTGACAATAAAGATGTAGAGGTGTATAAGATCCGTTTCAGTGCCTGGCTTCTCTAACTGCTGCTGATGAATCAAAAACTACTAACACGGTCTCACAGACTTTTACCTATTTAAAGCGGCAGTAGGCAGAATGGTTTTAGCATCATTGGGCAAAAATTCCATAATAACCTTTCAGCATATTGTAATTCAAGTGTTCTGAGAAAACTACACTTCTGCACCTCCTCATGGCTCTGTTTTCAGGGTTTAGAAAATCTAGCCCGTGATGGGAGACTTTGTCCAATCACAGGTCATTTCAGAGAGAGAGAGCGTTCCAATTGGCTGTTCATTCAACGGAGGCAGCTGTCAATCACTCTCAAACGGTCAAACAAGGCAGCGCTGATCAAATATGAATCAATATTCTCTTACTGTAATGCCTATTTCTAACGTAAAATGTTTTCAGAAACATATTGTTACTGTTTAGCTGCAAAATGAGAAAGTTTGCTCCGGCTGGTGGGCGGGGCTTGGTATTTCCTCAACCGATCTCAACACGACGGCAGGGTCACAAACTTTCTCATTTTACAGCTAAACAGTACACTACAAGATGTTTCTGAAAACATCTGAGGTGAGAACATTAAATTACAGTGACAGAATATTGATTCATATTTGATCAGCGCTGCCTAGTTTGACCGGAGTTCGCGAGGGATTGACAGCTGCTCAGAGACGGCAAGGCTCCAGCTCGGCTCTGATTGGTTGTTTTCCTCCTGTCTGTGAAATCGTGCAGATGCCATATACATATAGTGACCGTTTAATCATATTTGCTCCAACTTGCCTACTTCAGCTTTAAGGGTAAGAGCCAATAACAGTTCCCTTGAAAAAGTTCAGGCATTCTGGGAAAAATCCCTGCAGTGGTTAAAAAAAAAAAAAAGCTCATTTAAATCACAGCGGCAGGCAGGTATGTCACCTAACCTGCTCCTTTCAAACCCCCCACATGAAACAAGCTAATGCTCCTGGTGTGTTGATGAATGGCCACAGTGGAAAGGCTCATCCTCAGGGGTTGGGGTATAGGAGACATGGATGAGCTCCCTCAGTTTTGCAATATACTGTGGTTACTGGTCCGTACACACTACAGTATAAGAGGTGTGAAAGTAAATGATGTTAAATCACTCTTGGTGTCTACTTTCATTGAGTGTGTGTCTCTGTGTATGTGTTCTCCATGTGACGCCTGGTCAGTAGCTGCTACGGCAACATTTCTATTTCAGCCCTTTAAGGATGACATTGAGATTCATGCATGAGTGTGTGTGTGTATTTCTGTGATGTGACAGTGTCCAAAATGGGCCAAAAGAGACCCAAATGCCCTTGTGTGTGACACAAAATAGCAGTCAGCCAAGAGCCCAGGTGTCAAATTGTTACTGAAGACTGATGGTAGCTCATTCGTGTTTCTGTCTGTGTGTATGTGTGTGTGTGTTGTCTCTCTCAAAACAGAAACATATAACCTCTAATGCCCAGAAATAGTCTTCTGAATGATACTGTCAGCATGATCTGTAGTCTATTACTGTCCAGCCAGCCAGCTCAGCTACTGCTGAGCAGCAGCAGCAGCAGCAGGCTCTATAGCAGCAGACAGTGCTGCTGTGGATTAGCCTACATAACCGTACACGTATTAAAGGATGTAATGCAGGTATTTAGCATTTCTGGATTTAGAGCTTCCCCTGCTTCTCTGCTGTCAACCAGAGGGGGAGCACGTTTCGAGTTTCCTTGGAAACTGAATATTGCTCAGCACCCGTCTACCAGCACACTGAACCAGAATCTGGCGATACGATACGTATCGTGATACAGGGGTAACGATTCAATATATTGCGATACTGCGATTCTATTCAATCACAACAGTGGGATCAGCATTTGAATTTATCACAGTCCCCCTATAACATCCAAAGCCATAGCACTACCTTTAGTGCAATTTCAGCCACTGTATGCCACCAATCTTTGCATGTAAACTATTAATTGAAAATCAAGTGTTTTTGAGAATCGATACAGTATCACAAAACATCTCGATACTTAGGTATAGTAATATTTTCTTACACCTCTTCACGCACAAGCACCCACACACACTGTGTTCGCTAGGAGAATCGTAATAGTTGCCTTACTAGCTGAGTAGGAGTCCACTACATGATTATGTCATATCACATGGAAAGCCACTTTCACACCACAACTATACAGTCAAACAGAAAGGACTTCTCTCAACAAAATAGAAGTTGATCAATAGAACACTATGGAAACAAAACACTACCAATGAGCCGGTTTTACTGAACACTTTATTGATCCGAAATACCAGGAATACCAGAAAGTTCAATACTGTCAATACATCAGCACGACAGTCTACATCACCGTCCGGTTCCTGTTCAGCTCAGTTGGATCATTAATAACATCCTGTGTGCCGCAGCCGCAGTCCGAGGTGCCGGTCCCGGGACCACCAGGGATGTGGGAGCTGTCGGGGATACTCGCCGTCGTCGTCGATGTGCTGACGGGCAGGATCCCCGCTGCTAACAATGACAGAATACAATCTCCTCTGCTGAGGGGGTTTGCTGTTCTGCACATTGATATTATTTTAGGAAGCTTGGCAATAAATTCTGCTGTTGTTTGTCTATTGTGACTTTTGCGGGCACCACTCTGGTATTTTCTCTTCCTCTTGGTCGCCTCCGTGCCAATATGAGGCCATGGTGCTGTCCCCAACTTGTACTGATTTAAATTTGCTGCTTGATGTATCAATTTAACCAAAAGACACCGATGTAAAGCAGGTGAAACAAAGAAAAGTTACGTCTCAAAAGAGTTTACAACTTTTTAAAAAGATACTCACTGTGTGCATGCTGTGTACTTTTAATATATTATCATACGGTGTCTGAAGCTCTGGTATTATTTTACATTACAACTCAGCATGATACAGAAAGAGACGCACGTGAGTGGACTTGGCCCTACAGGACAGAACCTGCCAAAATAAAAAACAAATGAATAAATACATAAATGACTTGATAGATAAATGAATGAATAAATAAGTCATTAAATGTAGCAAAAATGACATTAAAAGTAAATGTACCCATTAAATAATTGATAGTGACAGGCCCCTCATTTGCATAATGAGGCAGAAATGCATAAAGAAATGTAAAAATAAATGTATAAAGAAAGAATACAGAAATAAATGCATACATTTAGAAATAAATATAAAATAAATGCAAAAATAAATAATTAAATTTAAAAATGTATAAAAATAGTTACATAAATAAATAAAAAGGATAATTAAACAGAAGTGTAAATAAATAAGGGAATTAATACAAAGATAAATTAAAACAGAAATATCAATTTATGTCACATTTTATCAACTAATTAATGGCTACATTTATTTATAATATTATTTTTGCTACATTTAATGACATATGTATTTATTTATCGAGTCATTTATTTATTTATTTTTTATTTTGGCAGGTTCCATCCTACGTATACTTTACGTTGCGGCATGCTCTGTGCTGTGGTCCAAAAGGAAATTAACTGTGCTGAACTGTCAATTAACAAATCTGATCTCCAATAAAAAGGTGTTCATAGTCTACCGTCCTGTTCCGACATGAAGGTTTGTGCCCCGAAGGCAGAAGAAACCTGCCCTTGTAAACACAGAGGCAGGGCCACAAACACACAAACATGTTCAGGCATTGTTTACTGTACACACGCGCACGCACACGCACACCCGCGCACGCACGCACACACAAACACACACACACACACACACACACACACACACACACATAGAGCCACGGGAGAGAATATGCACACACATACAGTATATACACACTCACTCTCACACGCCCACACACACGGGTTTGCTGTTGATGGTGCAGGTAAAGCTGTGCTTTCCCAAGCAGTTTGAACTTTGTGTGAGACTGGCAAACATCTCTGTGTGTAGGGTAAGCAGATTTTCTGCCTTCTTGCGCAAAAAACTACAATAAGGGAGAGTGGAAAGGAGGGGGGGAGGGAATGAAAGAGGGAGGGAGGGAGGGAGAGAGAGAGATAGAGAGAGAGAAAGGAAAGAGATGGCAGGAGGGAGAGAGGGTCGGATACGGAGAATGACGATGTGTTTTACCTTCAACAAAATGATGGTAGATGAAGAAAGGTCAGAAAAATGTATGGGGAAGGTGAGATCTCTTTCTGTCTCGCTGTCTTGAGGATGGCAGCAGCGCAGACAGAGCACATGCTTTATACTACTCACAGGGAGAGCTAAATCATGTGACAGACTACCTGCATCTGAACACAGCTTCTACTCGGCTCCATCTGCTGAGTTCAAGCACAAACTATGGGAAGTAAGAAATGTGTAGGTGAAGAGGGAAACATAGGACTCCTTGACCGCACAGTTTGGTGACTTCAGAGCAGGTTTATTGTAAACTAAAACTAAAATGAAAATAAGCAGTAAAAAATATTTTTAGTTAACTCAAACAAAATCTAAACTATATTCTTTAAGAAAAACTAAACTAAACTGAAACGATATTGCCTGGGTAAGAAATTAATAAGATTAACATTAACATAAATTCATTTCAGTTTTAGTTTTTTAGCTCTAAGGCCCATAACACACAATAACGTCAGCAGCGTGTGGCGGCCGCGGAACCTGTTGTTTTTTTTATTTCGTCGTCCGTGTAAACAGGTTAGAGCAGCCACACAGCCCGCGTGGGCAGCGCCGCTCAGCTGCGTCTCTTCTAGAGATTCGAGATCTCGCCTATTTTTTCTGCGAGCCGTGCTCGGTTCCCAGCAACAACAGACAGTTAAAGCGATCTTTTCACTGTATATTGACATCAAACCAGCAACATTACTACAGTTTCAATGTCTAGATATCTGTAGAATATGTCACAGGAGATGGTGCTATGACCTAATTACTTCACTAAAGTAGCGCAAAGATGAAACATTATGGCCGTTTCTACACAGTTCTCCAACCTGCATGTATTTTGTATGTATATGTAGCTACTAGGGCTGTCAAAGTTAACGTGTTAACGCAACTTGTGATTTTTAGGTTGTAGCGGGCTCAGTTTTAAAGCTAGAGTGAAGATACTGGTATCATATGAAACTATAAAACCTAAAGGATCCATTGGTACCATCAATGTCATACTAGCTTGTCCCAGGGGTCCCTTGACCTCTGACCTCAAGATATGTGAATGAAAATGGGTTCAATGGGTACCCACGAGTCTCCCCTTTACAGACATGCCCACTTTATGATAATCACATGCAGTTTGGGGGCAAGTCATAGTCAAGTCAGCACACTGACACACTGACAGCTGTTGATGCCTGTTGGGCTGCAGTTTACCATGTTATGATTTGAACATATTGTTTTATGCTAAATGCAGTACCTGTGAGGGTTTCTGGACGATATCTGTTATTGTTTTGTGTTGTTAATTGATTTACAATAATAAATATATACATACATTTGCATAAAGCAAGCACATTTACCCAATCCCATGTTGATAAGAGTATCAGATACTTGACAAATCTCCCTTTGAGTACATTTTGAACAGATAAAAAATGTGTGATTAATTTGTGATGAATCACGATTAACTATGAGCAATCATGCGATTAATCGCGATTAAATATCTTAATCGATTGACAGCCCTAGTAGCTACATGCTTCTGACACAAAACACATGACCCAAACAAAATCAAACTAAAACTACGGTAAAACCAAATATATAAAAACTAAACCTTTCTGAAAATAAAACTGAAAAGTCAAAACTAAAATAGGCACAAATAAAAACGAATTGGAGATCATATCATAACCTCGCTTCAGAGGAGGATTGTACGAGGCAGTTTGGGTTTCAATTAATTTTTCTGTTTAACAATAGTCTCCAAGGTTGTGAATGCCTGAAATATTTCCCCATAGAAGTTGGAGGAGTTCAAATTTAGACTAAAGTAATTCCGACAATAGATTTATTTCAGCAGACTGACATGTCTTGATTTCTAAAATATCACTTACAAACACATGGAAGCATTTATAAAAATACGTTGAGCTATTATTTTGTAAAGCGAAATATAAAAAGTGCCGTGGTGTAACAGAAATTGATCACTATTTTCTGATATATAACAGACCAAACAATTCGTCAACTAATTAAAGGGGATATGTCATGCTCATTTTCTGGTTCATACTTGTATTTGGGGTTTTTACTAGAACATGTTTACATACTTTAATGTTCAAAACACACATTTTTTTCATCCTGTCTGTCTGAATATACCTGTATTCACCCTCTGTCTGAAACACTCTGTTTTAGCGCCTGTCTCTTTAAGCCCCCCTCCCTTTAAAGCCACGTCTGCTCTGATTGGCTTGCTAGAAAATATGGTGCACCTTTGCAAAGGTAGTTCTCCAGCTGTGGGCGGTATATATTCTAATGAGCCTGCATGTGACATAGGAAGGGGAGCCACATCTGAATGGCTTGTTGAATCACATGTTTTTTGATCTAGGCATTAAGACTGTGTATTGGCAAGAATCTGGCGATACGTATACGTACGTATCATAATACTGGGGAAACAGTTCAATACAATGCAATATTATCATAAAGTTGGCATAACTCGTAGGGACCCATAGAACCCATTTTCTTTCACATATCCTGAGGTCAGAGGTCATGGGACCCCTGTGAAAATCGACATGCCAGTTTTTCCTCACCAAAATTCAGCGTAACTTTGGAGCGTTATTTAGCCTCCTTCTCAACAAGCTAGTATGGCATGTTGGTAATAATGGATTTCTTGAGTTTTTGTAGTTTCATATGATGCCAGTATCTTCATGCTATCTTAAAAACTGGGTCTGCTTCAATCTCCGAAATATCGGAAAGGGAAAAATCCAACGGGGCCCCCCGACGACGGCCCCATTGGATTTTTAAGAGGTTAATTAAAAATGTTTGCGTTAAAGAAATGAGTGGCGTTAAAACGAATTTGCGTTAACGTGTAGTTATCGCGTCCTAATAAAAACAAACATAAAAAAGTATTTGTATAGCCTCATCTGTGAAAGTGTTTATCACATAGAAGTGTAATTCTGTGCCTCTAAAGGAGAACTTGACTTGAGTCCTGTTTAAAACTGGTTCAAGACATGACGCTGACACTACGTGGGACTTTTATCCAGTCACATGTGGTTTCACGGGCCACTTAAAACCAAATGTCGTGAAATTGCTGTTCACAAATGTCAGAGCTTTGGTGGCATTGACAATGTGCTATTGTTTACGCATCTACACGACATAAACCAGCAAAGCAGAGCTACTGAAGAGAAGCTGCTGATAAGCCATCCGACACATGCAGCCATCCACTACTCCTGCATCGAATATCTATACTGCGGTACGAAATCACAACGTGCACATACAGCCAGACACACCATACAGTCACAAACTTGAAACAAGCACACTGAAATATGCAGAACAAGACAAAAATAGCAACCACATTTAACACAAACACACACACACACACACACATACCAGGCAATTGGATTTTGCTGCTGCAAAGAGCAGCACAGAGTGACATGAAGCATGTGAGACTGACGCTCAGTGCCGCCAAATTGAAGCTCTGTGTCTAAAGTGAATTATCTTTGGCTGGCTGGGGCTGCCTCACTGTTCGCTGTGTGTTTGTGTGTTTGTGTGTTTGTGTGTGTGTGTGTGTGTGTGTGTGTGTGTGTGTGTGTGTGTGTGTGTGTATGTGTATGTGTGTGTGTGTGTGTGTCACCCCTTAAAGTTATAATGTGTGGGTGTGTATGAATGTGTCCCGGAATTAGTGTGACAGCGCATCTTTCCTGGTAAGGGTGTGTGTGTTTATTTGTGCAATTGGATGGGATGTTGGGAAGCTTGAGAAATAATGATATAAGCCTGAGAAACAACAGACGGGAGGGGAGCTAATACAAACACACACACACAAACACACTCCCAACTCGCATGCGCGCAGGCCTCTGGTATGGAGTAATTTATCTGAGTATTGCTGTTAGAGGGGTCTATGAATATACCGCACAATCAAATAGTTACACTGACCCAACATCAACAATAATGGAACTCTTTAAGCCTCACAAAGACTTCATTTATTGCAGATTGGATTGTGTTTTATTGTAATGCTGTTATTTAGCCTTCACCCAACATGTCTCCATTCTAGGGATGGCACAGTGAGTTAATTCTGCCACTGGTTCGTAAAGTTGTGACAACAGCGGTGTTACCGATTACCCCTGACATTTTACTTTTGATCTTTAATGTTGGATGGCGGTGTGTCTGGCCTCTCCGACCTCTCCACCCGGCACCACAGCGCACTCCGGCTGTGAAGGCTCCGTCCTCCACACGGCGATTACCTCATTAACGCTACGGTTCCCTAATAGCATTTGGTTTAAATTATATTGCCGAATAGATGCTTTTGCTTTTCGCTTTGGCACCAAATCCTTCGCCATCGTCTTGTCTGTCAACTCTCTCTCATCCCGTGTGTGTGATACCTGACTCCTGCTACTCTGTGCTAGGGCTGACCTGAATGCTTTGAAGCTTTGACCATTGCCATGGTAATCGATATCCAACTCAGTATTTGAATGCTTCGTTTTTTTGTGTTTTTTTATATATATATATATGTAATAACAAAGGAGTTGTAATAATGTATAAATCCCCAAATAGCCCATGAAATATGGAATAATTCCGCAACATCCCATTGGCGCACTCTATATCAGTCATTATGGATGACAGTTTGGGTGAAGTTAAATGCTCTGCACACCTGCACAGGTATTTTTCAGCACCTCCAGCTGATTGGACCTCTGCTCAAGTTGAGCTCGGTGTAGCTATTATGTGAATTATGTCACCAAACTACATGAACCAATAAAAATGTGTAACATAGTGTGAGGGAAATGTCAACCAAACACAGTCTGTATGCACCCACACAGTCATGAGGAGAGCTCTAATAAGGTGCTATAAACACCTGTGTAGGTGTACCGTGGGCGTGTTATTAAACTTTAATTGTATATGAATTTGAATTGATAAACAGAAGTTTTTAATCTTAAAAAATAATGTTTATGAGTGGTTTCATTTCAAATAATATAGTCCTGTCTAATAGCAATGCATACAAGTGAATATAAGGCTTTTAGAAAATCTTAGAATCTTATATTCTTAGAAAGACATGTTAGTAATGTTATTTCCCCCTCAGGGATACTTTAAGTTCATCTTATCTCGTATGAACTATTCAGATAAGAAAGCTGAGGTCATGCTGGGAACAGGTGAGTCTGATCTTGAAGCTGGAGATGGTACATACATGATAATGGTTGCCAATAAAGCAGGGAACCACATCTCTGTCTTCAGGTAACAACCCAGATAGTAAATAACAAACTCCACCAACCACTCTCAGAGGAGAATGAGCCTACGGAGCAGTAAATAATATCTGGATGCCCTATAAAGTGGCTTATAGAGAACCACCACGGTTACAGCTCAAATGTATCTATATTTAACTGGAGGCTGTAGTCAATTTCACATCCATGGTAGGAAGCTGAAGATATTCAGAGCAAGAAAAAACTCTTTATTTCACTTTTTAAAATATTTATTTCTGCCCTACACCATCATTGACCAGTGTATTGAGCGTTACAAGGGCTGTCAAAGTTCACGCGATAATAACGTGTGAACGCAAATTTGTTTTAACGCCACTAATTTCTTTAACCAATTTAACCAACCATGTTATACTGGCTTGTCGTGAAGGAGGCTAAATAACGCTCCAAACTTACGCTAAATTTTGGTGAGGAAAAACTGGCATGGCCATTTTCAAAAGGTTGTTGTTAAGTTATTTCCAATAATAAAGATATACATACATTTGCATAAAGCCAGCATATTTGCTCACTCCCATGTTGATAAGAGTATTAAATACTTGACAAATCTCCCATTAAGGTACATTTTGAACAGATAAGAAATGTGCGATTTATTTGTGATTAATCGTGATTAACTATGGACAATCATGCGATTAAATATTTTAATCGATTGACAGCCCTAGTTGTTAGTGAAAGTTATATTTGTTTATCTCAGAGATCAAACAATGTGTCTAGTTATGTGATGTCTTTTGTTTCTTAGATGATCCCTGATGACCTTTTTGTAGGTGGTGTTCTTGTCTGTCCAGTCCAGCTATATTGAGCACTGCCAATTTCACAAACTGGGTATGGACTGAATGAACGCTGCGTTAAGTCAAAGAGTGACAGAGAGTAGCCAAAAAAAAACACCTATTTATGTGCAAACGTTGCAGATCATTACTTCAACCAACTAAGCATGATTTTTTTATTATCAGAAGCATCTGAAATGATTGTGCATCTTGTAGCAAATACTCCAACGTATAAAAATGACTTACTTGAGCATAACGGTTTCCTGCAGACCCAAATAATTAATCAAACTACACAAACAGTGTGCGTGTGCTTTTGTGTGTGTGTGTGTGTGTGTGTGTGGAGCCATCGCACCAGTGGGAGAGAGGAGAGGGAGGTAGGGAGTGTGGGAATAAAGACAGGGGAAAAAAGGGAAAAGATGGAGAGAGGGCGCTTTGCGCAACCATCAATCACCTTCTTGGGGTTCAAGTTTATTTGGCTTCATTTTTTTTTTTTTTTGGAAATACACAGCACACAGAGACGGAGAGGAGCCGGGGGGATGGAGAGAAAGACAGAGAGGGAGAAATGGGGGGAGAGAGGAAGGAGGAGAAAGGAGGTGGAGAGTAATATACGGAGGGGGGGAAAGTACCTGGGAGCGCGGCAGTGAGAGACGAGAGGGCAGAGAAGTCAGGAAATAGCGCATAGAGTAGGGCTGTGTATTGGCAAGAATCTGGCGATACGGTGCGTATCATGATACAGGGGTTACCATTCAATATATTGAGATATATTGCGATTTATTTTTTTTAAATCTAATTTTAGGAAAACTGTCCTAGGACACACCATCATATGAATAAAATCCAAATAAAAAAAAAAAAGTTATTTTTTTTTTTCAATCAGAACAGTGGGATTCTGCGTTTCCTTTTACGTTTATTACAGTCCCTGTAACATCAGCATCATAGCACTACTTTGAGAAGGCACATACACTGACAGGGCGCATCTCTTTGCAAATGATATAAAGTATTGACTTGATTGAGTTAATCTTTCCATGTAAACTATTAATTAAAAATCGATACAGTGCTTTTGAGAATCGATACAGTATCACAAAACATATTCGATCTTTTTCAATATTTTCTTACACCCCCCAGCATGGAGGGCAGAAAAAAAAAAGGAGAAATGAGGGTTAAGTCTTCAAATATGTGCAGAAATTGTTGCGCAGACATTTGTATAAGCATCAACACGAGAAACAGATATCTGAAAAACAACGAACACAAATCTGTAGAAAGAGAGAGAAAGAGGAGGCATAAGCCGAGTGCGCATATGGAGGTGGGTTTTCTGTGTGTGCCTCTGGACCCGCAGCCTGCCACAGAGCTCTAATGAGAGACCAGAGCTCCCTCCGTCAATCACTACTCCGTCCCTCCTGCTCTCCGCCTGCTCTGCTGTCGCTCTTCATAACTATTTGGACAACTGTATGTAGGTTACTCTCACTTTCTACGTCTCCATGTTGCTCTTTTTGCTCTCTCTCTCTTGTATGAGCGTCATGTGATCTTCCTCATCTTGTGATCCTGTTTCCGTCTCTCTCTCTACCATGTACGTACCTTCTTTGCCCTAAAACAGCACACAGTCCATGAGGCTGTCTTCCCCATGTTCTCATACACTTCTCTTTTTCCAGTGCAGCCCACTTCTCCATTGCCCTACTAACATATGACTCACAATTCTTCCTTGCCATTTGGCTCATCCATTCCTTCTGTTTTACCACATTTTGAATCAACCATATCTCTCTCTCCATCTCTGTAAATAAGTTTAGAGAGATGCATCAAACCAGAGTCAAATACCTTGTATGTACTGTATGTACTTGGGAAAATAAAGCTGATTCTGATTATTGGTGTGACCAGGAAATGGAGAATGTTGATGGAAAGAAGGGCAGCACAACGCAGTGTGATGGACACCATCACCACCACCACCACCACCACCACCAGCTTCTCTCTATCAATTGTGCTTACTGCTCCGGTGCTTTCAGGTCTGGTATACAATGCTAACAAAACACAAAGCAATGACGATACAAAGTACAGACTGACATGGCTTCAAATGATCTGCTTATTGGAGTATGTCTGTCAATTTACTATTAACTGTGGGAATTCATGCGGCACAAGACAAACCATATCAACTTTGACTTCTAAGAGGAGCGTGTTAATCATTGGGCTTGGTTCCATGGGATGTGCCGCTACATGGCATATGTGTCACGGTCTCCTGCCATCTATCATCATTTGGCAGTGTAGGTGTAGGAGCACCAACAACTACTTTGAACGGCCTTAAGGCAGGGGGATACTCCAAATGAACTAGCCTGCCATTACAGGCTCTGATTGTTATTATAAGAGTCTGACATTATGGAGAGAGTCTCGCTCAAGGAGAAGTCTTGTTCTGAAATCTGGCGAGGTTGACGTGTTGTTGAGAGACAACGCTGGAATAGTGGAGTACAGAAAGCGTAACTTATATTCTTATCTAAAAGATTTCCAATGTCATGGCTGAATATTTATAATGAAGTCCTGTGAAGCTCAGTAGACTGGTGGTGTTCCTGTGGGTTCAGTGACCCTCTGCCCACAGAGGAAGGATGCTGTAAAGTGAGACCTGTTGCTGGATATTCAATATTCAGATCTCACAACGAGACTTCTCCTTGAGCGGGACTTGGACACAGGGCTGTCGCAATAACTGAAATATTGCAATACCGTGCTATTGACAAGCCAACAGCCGGATGATGCTGGGGATGTCAAGCAACCGCTATGTTCATGTTTTTTTCTTTTTTGAACTCTTTGCATTGGGAGTGCCACGTATTCAAACTACGCTACAAACGCCAACAGCATGACGAGGCGCTGAGCGTCTATTCTGCGCTGAGCTGCGCCTCTTTGCCCTTCTGTGTTTTGCATTTAACAATAATCAAATATTTAATTCATTTGAAAACTGTCATCTTTGTCATTTAAAAAGCAACAATATACCTTATAATAGCCTAACAATGAAGCTTATTTTTACAGCACTAAAATCAGGATAAATTAAGTAATTTGCAATAATACTGCATATTGTGCCGTTGAGCCAATCATTATCACCACATGGGGAAATTCCTTCACCTCAACAGCCTTACTTATACACAATAACAAACAGACCGGATCAAGCGAAAGGTCCTTTCCATGATGTTGTCAGACACTTATAACAATCTGAGCCTGTCAATGGCAAAACCAAGCACTTTTAGTGGAGGTAACGTTACATTGACGCTGCTCACTTGCCCTCGCAGCTCGTGTAGCGGCTGCCGTCTACAGCGTTCTCCCTCAATACTGGACCTATTCCAAAAAGTGTTGTCCCCATTAGTCAAAGTTATCCTTTAACGCCGAACAGAAGATAGTACGTGTTGCATCCGACAAATATGACTTACAAGCTTTCCCAAAACAAGAAGTAAAGCCAAAGGACTACCACTGACTGACGTTGTAGAATGGTAAACACGGGGAGAAGAACGAGACTGTGGGAGAACTTTGAAGAGTTCGGCTGTCCATCACATGCAGTGTTGGGAATCAACAATCTGGCATTGCTTTTTGATCATAAATTGACCATTTTGCCTGTCGGAACACGGCAAATTTGATTTTGTTTGGAGTATACGGACAGTTGAACACACACACACACACACACACCTCTCCCCCTAAACCCTCCCTCGTTTCCCTGTCTTCCTTCTGCCACTCTCTTTTCTCAGTATCAGGTACAAGACTGTTGGATTAGGCTCCTTTAAGAGCGGATTAGCTGTGTCGGAGCCGTTTGAGGTAAATTGCTCCAAGGAGTCAATCTACCCCCTCCACCACCACCACCACCAACAACACCTCCTTTTTCCTCTGTAAAACAGACTCAAAATTCTCAACCTAATCCTCAAAGAGACTCACCACACCTCCCCCTGTATTGCACCCCCCCCCTCTGTCTGCCTTCTCCGTTTCAGTATTTTCCTCCTCCCCTCTTCTTTCAGCCCACACAGAGGAGCGGTGAGGAGTGGAAGAGTGATAGACGTGTGGGATGGGTAGGGTGGGTGGGTGGTGGGGGGGGTTGAGAGGAAGGGCTGGCATATGAATGCAGAGACTCCGACAGACACACGTAGGTGAACCGTGTGACTTTACAAGACTGGCTGCTTTTGTCGCGTGTGTGTGTGTGTGTGTGTGTGTACACCTGCTGGAGCATGTCACTGAACAGTGATGAGTGGTGTTAATGGTAAGTGGCAACGTGTGTGCGTGTGTGTGTGTGTGTGTGTGTGTGTGTGTGTGTGTGTGTGTGTGTGTGTGTGTGTGTGTGTGCGTGTGTTAGCATCTAACTGAGCAGATGGGGAGGGTGGGGTGCATTTTGGGGACAAGGGCGGGGTCACATCTGTGTCGTCCCCAGCGTTCGTCTTTGTGTGCGCGTGTGTCACTTGGCACGGTGGCCGCGTTTAGAGCCATCAACACAAACAAGGTGATTAGCAAGTCGGGACAAACACATTATTACTGTGAATTAATGGACTGACCTCGTACTCTTTCTAATAGCCAACTGTTTTCCCTCCCGTCTCTCTCAACATGTCCAAAAATAAAAAATAAACGGTATTCTGTTTATTCTAGGCTTATGTCCAATTTGTACAACATTGATAGTGCGCTGTTAATGCAATCTGCAGCCGAGCCTTATGCCATATTTATCACTAAACTATACACAAGTACAACCTGCTTATAGCCTGGAACATTTGGACAGAGACAGGCTGTCGCGTGTAAACACACACACACACACACACACACACAAGCTACCCCTGCCTACCCTCATCTCGGAGCTGCCATTGATTTGGGCTGCAAGGTGCTGTGGGCAATGGTTTCCATGGCAACCGGCAGCCGAGCAAGGCAGCCAAAGTTTGAGCTGGCATGAGGAGAGTCTGTGTGTGTGTGTGTGTGTGTGTGTACGTGCATGTCTCTCAGTGTGTGTGTGGACTGTTTGTGAGTGTGTATACAAGAGGTAGAGCAACCAAGCATGCATTTATGTTTGTGTGTTTGTTTGTGTGTGTGTGTGTGTGTGTGCGTGCGTGCGAGGTGCTGGCGGGGTGACAGCAGTCTGTTTAGTATGCAGCCTTCTGACTGCATCTCCCTTCCTCCCTCCCTCTGGCCCACAGACACAGCATAAGAATGATACCCCCCCATACACACACACGGCTATGGTTGCTCTTCAACATATGCACATACTTGAAGTCACATACACACACACACTCAAGACACCATGTGCCTGCAGACACATGGTGTCATAACTGGTTTCCCACAGTGAGGCCCGCAGGTCAATATTTTTGCAGATGAGGTTAATACTAGAGAGAGCTTGGTTACACACACACCCGCACCCGCGCACACGCACACGCACGCACACACACACACACACACACACACACACACACACACACACACTGGTGATAAACACTCCACTATACAGTGACATTCCTCTGAAAAAGCAGCCTGTTGGTGGAGGTGAGTATTGATATTTCCTCTCCAACCCTGTATTCACACCCCCAGGGCGTGTCGAATGGGTGGAGATGGTCTGTCTCTGTGTGTTTTCTCTGGCGCTGTCGGAGCGAACCAAACAGCTTTGGTGGTGTGTGTGTGTGTGTGTGTGTGTGTGTGTGTGTGTGTGTGTGTGTGTGTGTGTGTGTTGTGGGGTGGGGAGTCGGGGGACCCTGGGAATTGTTTTCCCTCCCGCTGCTGCCAATGCTTCTCACACACACACACAGACACACACACACACACATTCACTCACTCACTCACACACAGACATATAGATACATAAACACACACGCTTATGTGCCCACTCTTATCTCAATACATTTGCATAATACAATCCCTATCATTGCTGTGTATTACACACACACACACACACACACACACACACACACGCACAAACACATACACAGGTGTATACGATCTTACATAACTTACGTTCACACACTTACATCACACATGAAAAGCCCTAAATCATACACACACAAACAAACGTACACGCACAAACATACACACACATATATACACACATACAGTATATATAAACATATACACACACATATATACATGTATACACACGTACTGTATATTCATACAGTATATACACATATACATACATACACGCATATATACACATACTGTATATACACACATATATATGTATACAGTATATATAGTATATAAATACATATATACACATATTTATGTGTGTTTGTGATTTAAGACTGTTCTTGTGTGATCTAAGTGTGTGAACTTGTATCTTACAAATATACTTTATATACCGTACACACACTGTTGTAACACAGTCTAGCATTAAACCACATACACACACATACATTTATATATGTACACAAGTAATGATGCGCGCACACACACACACACACACACACACACACAGACACACACACATATTATTGATCGGGAGTGGTGAAGTGGAGCTTGGCACTAACAGCTCTCTCTAAGCAAAGAGTGGTTAAGGAGGCAAGGAGGGAGGGAGGGATTGAGGATGAAGAGAGAGGATGGGAGAGAAAAGGAAAGGAAAAATAAAAATAAGGAGAGGAGAGGAGATTCAAGAAAAGAAAATTAAAATAAAGGAAACGTGAGGAGAGGAAAGGAGGAGAGGAGAGGAGACAAGAGGAGAGGAGAGAAGCAGCAAAGAGAACAGAAATGAAA